>NW_019154107.1:841443-897268 GCF_002288905.1 Enhydra lutris kenyoni | reverse complement strand
GAGCAGAGAGCCTGCTTCCCCCTCTCTCTCTGCCTACTTGTGATCTCTGTCTGTCAAATAAATAAATAAAATTAAAAAAAAAAAAAAAAAGGGATCACTCTGGCTACTGTGCAGAGAATAGTCCATAGGGAGAAAAGGGCAGAAGCTGGGAGGCCAGGAGGGGAGGTGTCTGGCAATGATCCAGGCCAAATGGGATGATGGCTTTGACTGGTGTGACAGCAGAGGAGACACAGAAAGTGACTGACAAGATTCTACATAGATCCTGAAAGGAAGGCCAATAGAATTTGCTAGTAGAATTAGATTCAAGGTATGAGGAAAAGAAGAATCAAGTATGATTCAAAGTTTTGGGCCTCAATAGGTAGAAAGGTGAAGCTGTTCTTATCTGAGATAAGGAAGAGGGGGGTAGCAGATGGAGGCGGATGCCAGGAGTGTCGCCGCAGCTCTGATAGCTTTAAGATGCCCGTTAGACACACATCTAAATGGACACGTGAAGTAGGTACATTTGGAGTTTGGGAGGAAAGTGTTGACGAGACTATAGCAACTATTTCAAGCCATTCAAATGAATGAGGTCGGGGCGCCTGGGTGGTTCAGTGGGTTAAACCTCTGCTTTTGGCTCAGGTCCTGATCTCAGGGTCCTGGGATGGAGCCCCACATCGGGCTCTCTGCTCAGCAGGGAGCCTGCTTCCCCCTCTCTCTCTCTGCCTACTTGTGATCTCTGTCTGCCAAATAAATAAACAAAAAAAAAAAATCTAAAATAAATAAATAAGTAAAACAAATGAGTGAGGTCATCCAGGCGGTGGAAATGAAGAGAGAAGTCGTCCAAGTGCAAAGGTGACCGAGAAGGGGTGACTCATAAGGTAGGAAACAAAAATCAGGAGAGGGCAGTACCCTAAAAGCCATGAGGGAAAAGCACTTCCAAAAGGAGAGGAATGGGAGAGAGAGCCTACAGACACATCTTTCTACGAGTTCTATTGCAAAGGAGAGCAAACAAAAACACAACAACAACAACAACAAACAGCAAAAAAACTGAACTAGGGTCACCTGGGTGGCTGTCGGTTGGGACGCTGCCTTCGGCTCAGGTCATGATCCCAGGGTCCTGGGATCGAGTCCCACAATGAGCTTCTTGCTCAGCAGGGAGCCTGCTTCTCTCTCTGCCTCTGCCTGCCTCTCTGCCTGCTTGTGCTGTCTCTCTCTCTCTCTCTGTGTCAAATAAATAAGTAAATAAATAAAGTCTTTAAAAAAAAAAATTGAACTAGCTAGAGGCCGAAAGGGGATCAGGGGTTCCTTTTAACGCTGAGAGAAACTGCAGCATGTTTGTAAGTTTATCGGAAGGCGATGACAGAGAAGGTAAATAATCATGTAGGAGAGAGGGGACTTGCTGGAGTGATTTCCTGGAGTGGACAAGAGCAGATGGCGGGCTGGATTTTGATAGAAATGTGGACAATGCATCTAGGACAGGACTTCTCAATCATAGCACTAGGAACATTCGGGACTAGGTGAGCTTTGCCACGGCGGCCTGTCATGTGCCCTGCAGGACATCTCACCACATCCCTGGTCTCTACCCCCACACGCCAACAGCACACCAACCCTTGCACCCACGCTGGGACAACCAAAAGTATCTGTAAATGTTATCGAATGGCCCCCAAGATCTCCCCCTGCCAGAGGACATTTTGGGTGCTCACAACTGGGGGGAGGGATGCCAGGGACATCGAGTGGGTAGAGGCCAGAGACGCTGTGAGGCATCCTTCCATGCACAGAACAACCCCCATGACCAAGAGTTACTCAGTCCCAAATGTCAAAACAGCTGTTGAGAAGCCCTGATCTATTGTGATCTACAGGGAGAGGCCTGATCTAGATCTCTGATCGCACAGATACTGGTGGCTGGGCAGAAGTGGTGGGGACTTACGGAAGTTCTCTTCTCATTGCTTCTATCTCTTTACTGAAAAAAGAAGCAGGTTCATCACCTGTAAGTGAGGCTGGGGAAGGAGGTACAGGAAGTTCAGGGAGAGAAGATACAAAATTGTCCTTTAGGAGAAGAGGAGAATGAATGGACGAAGAAGTAGACTGGATTCTAGGCTACATTAAGGGTTCGCTTGAGGTCAGTAGTCAAGAATTTAGTGTGAAATCGGTTGACCTGGATATGTGTTCCTCTTGGGGCCATATACAAGGGCAGAGTACGGAGAGAGCGGGACCTTACAGACTGTGGTTTGCCAACAAGTACAACAAAAGGGCAAACAAGTGATAAAAATGACCATAGAAGTTGAGCCAGATAAGAAGACAGAGGGATACAGATGACTATGAAAAGGCATGGGGGCAAAGAGCAACAAATATCAAATACCCATTCCAATAGGCTAATTTCAAATGTTTCGAACTTGATGAGCTGTAAAAGGGAGAAGATTAAGGTGAGCTCACATAATAAGGTAATGACTTATTTTCTTAGTAAATACTGGAGCACGGTAGTGAAAGACAGAGTATAACCCTTTCTAAATGAAATCAGATAAACAGAGCTTCCTAAGTCAGCTCAGTGTTTGAGACCGTGGTTTCTCTGGCTGAGTTGCTCTCCATCAGTAAAGCCATCCGCTGGGGAAGCCACACCAAGCATCTGAGAAATCAGGGGACTCAAAACTTTGAAGTGACTTCTAGTCCTTATTTACTAGTCTGTTGATGGATTTGACTTACAGTTGTTCAGATGCTTACGGGCATACCTGGGGTGGCGGGGGCGGGGAGACACAGGCCTCGCACATCCGACTGAACTGCCTGAAGCGCCAGGCAAAACTGTGGCCATCTGAAAGGCTAGCCATGACACTGATGGTTCCAAGATCAAAGTCACCAACGGTTGTTTCTAGGCAGGCTTTTGTTTCCTGCTTTTGAGGACTTCATCTTAAAACTACAAGGGAGAGAGGCCTGGGTGGCTCAGTCGGTTGAGGGTCTGATTCTTGGCGTCAGCTCACGTCATGATCTCAGCGTCTTGGGATCGAGCCCAAGACCCCTTCACAGGGTCATGGGATTGAGCCCTGCTTCAGGCTCCATGCTCTGCAGGGAGTCCGCTCAAAATTCTCTCTCCCTCTCTCTCAAATAAATAAACAAATCTTTAAAAAAAATAAAATCACAAAGGAAGAATAGAGTTATCCGTTCCCTCCCTGAGTGCATATGAACTATTACAAGAACTCAGGGGCGCTCTTACAGGAACCACACGTGGCCTTTGCGGACATGGGCCTCCCAAAATCACTTTGGCATCAGAAGACTGAGTATAAGCAGAATGGTCTCAGGGAAGGCATTCAGATTCATCAGCTTTAACTTTCTCAGCTGAAAAATGAAGACAGTAATACTTATCATGGCTTCCTCATAGGAGTGTACGTGGAAGTGCTTTGTAAACAATCTCGTGCTTCACTAACAACAGAGAATGTGACTACACGCTGAGGGCAGCAGGGAAGTGGAACAAAGGTCTTCCTCCTTGTCAGAATGGAAAAAAGGCACAAGAATTTTCCACTAAAGGCAGAAACCTACGTGGCACGCATGAGAGGTGCACCAGCTTCTTTTCTACACAGAGCATGTGTGGGAACTTGGCCAAAACTTGCACTCGGAGAACCCATCCTTTGGAGCAAGGGCAGACACAAAGCTTGGAGATGAGCGAAGCGTTCCCTAGAGAAAAACCAAAACACAACAGTGAGTGTAATTTCAGGCCTAATTTGCGGCCTTGTTCTGCACAGAGAGAGGTTTGGAAACAGGTGGGATGTACTTAGCATTGGGTATCCTGGGAGTCATTATGGTCCATGGACTAGCAGTTGAGCTTTCATGAATCCATCCTCCTGCTGGTGGCTATCCACTCGTGGCCATCTGCATCAAGAGGCCTGGAGAAAGGTATCAACAAAAAGGAATTCTGCAATGGGCCCCATGGTGAATATTACGGAGTGGGGGGCTCAGTAGGAGTAGGGGGCCCGGGAGTAGAGAACCCAAGCACGAGCTGCACGCCTGCCTCCATCCCTGTGGAAAACTTACACGGCAGGTAACTGCCTCCATGTGCCCACCTGGAAAGGAGGGATAACATTTAGACCCAGAGGGGAAGTGGGTGTGTCTGGTCCAACCCATTCATTTCACCAAGGAGGACGCTGAGGCTTGGGAGGTGAACCGAAGAGCACATAGTTAACGAGTAACCAGGGCAGGACTAGAATTTAGATTCTGCCCCCCAGATTAGTTTGCTTTCCACCCACCTGTTTCTTCCACAGGTCTTCCCGGGAAGTCAGGACTCGGCTGAAGGGGTTGCTTTCATACAATCAGTACCATGTCTCCATCATTCTGCCAGCTTCAGAGGAAGACGCCAGGGGAAAAGACAGCCCCAGCCTTCAGCCGTGTTCAACTCAGCCCTTAAAGATGCCCGTCAAAAGGTCTTGGCTGGGTTTTTAAGCTTGAGGGTGGTGAGCAATCCTAGGACGATGACGAAGATCCATCCAAAAGCACTGGGGAGGGGAAACAGCAGTGACAATGAAAACTAAGAAGCCGGAGCACACCGGAGCCCTTCGTAATGGAGGGTTCCAGCACCTGGTGCGGGCCGGAAGTCTCGGAAGCACCGCGACAGGTTCACCGGCTACAACCTGCGCAGTCGCAGGGGCCGGCGCTGGGTTTAATGCTCTGCTTACCACCGTTTTGGGACTCTTAGTAACTCATGAACAAGGAATCTGGCATTTTCCTTTTGCACTAGGCCGCTCAAATCTCTTGGCGGGTACCGCTTCATCACCCCCAGCCGTGAAGGGCTGTAAACCGTCTACACCGCCCCTCCCAGCCCAACCCCAGCCCAAATAGGGGCCAACAAAAGTCCTGCAACTTCCTGCTCCCGTGGGCGGAGGGTGGGGGTGGGGGGTCGGGAGAGGAGGAACGCTGTGAAAATGTCGGGGAACCCTTAGGAGCCTACACCCGCGGGCAAGGGGCCCACTAACCAGCGGACTCTTCCAACCCTGTCAACAGAAATGCCGATGTGACGGCGACGCCCAGCCCACTCCCAAACCCGGCGCTGCCTCAGTCTTTGGCTCCAAGAGGCGCTCCTGTCCGCCCTGCTCCGGACTCAAGGCCCCCACGTGCCGCCAGCAGCGGCGCAGGGCGCCCAGGGATAAACCGGGAAAGCGCGGGTCTCTCCCCAGCCGAGGGAAGCGGCTAACAGCCGTCATGGCCGCGGCAAGGTCCGCTTCCGCCTGCCCTCTGGGCAGGTCCCGCTGACCTCGCGGCTGACAAAAAACTTGGGACGGGTGATTAGGGGGTCGGCCCTCAGGAGGGTCACCCCAGCCCTGGCCTCGCTCTGGTCACAGGGCTGACGAACGTGGCGGGCAGGTTGTGCGAGCAGCGTAAACGCCACAGCCGGAGCCGGGGACTTAGCCGCGAACACCCTGTCTTGGAGGTGGGGCGGAGCCACGGCGGAGGAGGAGCTACGGCCGAGGGGCGGGGTTTGAGCTGAGGCGCCGGTTCAGATGTTAGGCTATGAATAAGCTAATGATGCCAACATGCTCTTGAGGAGGTTCCATAGTGTAGTGGTTATCACGTCTGCTTTACACGCAGAAGGTCCTGGGTTCGAGCCCCAGTGGAACCATGGGAATGAGACTCCTTTTCTCGTGCACTAAATAAAAGCAAGAGGAAGGTTTTTTCTTCCTCCTTTAAAAATAGTATTTGCGGGCGCCTAGTGGCTCAGTCAGCTGAGCATCTGCCTTCGGCTCTGGTCATTATCCAGGGGTCCTGCAATTGAGCCCCATATCGGGCTCCCTGCTCTGCGGGAAACCTGCTTCTCCTCTCCCACTTCCCCTTCTTGTGTTCCCTCTCTCGCTGTCTCTCTCTGTCAAAGACGTAAATAAAATCTTAAAAAAAAAAAATAAAAAAAATTTTAAAAAGTATTTGTTTTACTCTTCTATTTGGGAACATTTAAAACTTTTTCTTAATTTTTCACTTTCTTGGGGGGGGGCGGGGGGAACATGTTTTTATCGCGGAAGCATAATGACAGTCTCTCCTCCCCTCTGCAACAGCACAGGTGGGCTCCTGATCTTGTCGTAGTCCCACCCCGCCTGGGCCCCGGAGGCCTGGGAAAATGCGGAGTTCCTAGGAAGCAAGACCACCTGGCCAAGCCCTTTCCCTGCAAGCCAGCACAGACCTGTCCCCCCAAGCCTCCAACTGAAATATGGCAATGCAAAAGTGCTTTGATTGCGGTTGAATTATTACAGGTAATAATAATATATAATAATAATTATAAATATTTATAAATATTTATATATATAAATAAATAATTATAAATATAAATATAATATAATATATAAAAATAATAATAATAATTATTAAAGGGTTAATTTTTCATTAAACTCTAAACTGCAGGGCAGGGAGAAATAGTCCTTCACTTTTTTTTTTTTAAGATTATTTATTTATTTATTTATTTGACAGACAGAGATCACAGGTAAGCAGAGAGATGAAGGGAAGCAGGCTCCCCGCCGAGCAGAGAGCCCGATGCGGGGCTCGAGCCCAAAACCCTGGGATCATGACCTGAGCTGAAGGCAGAGGCTTTAACCCACTGAGCCACCCAGGCGCCCGTCCTTCACTTTTTAATACACCAGTAGGGTTTGTTGAATAGACCTTCCTTTGTGTAATGACGAATCCATACAAGGTATAGAACAAGCTTGTAGACTCGGGATAAATACCGACGAAATGACTAAGCGTTTCTCTAGCTCCTTTTTGTTCTTCTTTGTAGTTCATCACACTTTCCTTGGGGGGGGGGTGTCATTACTATCTTTTTATATTCGCCTTTTTCTTTCTTTCTTTTTTTTAAGATCTTGTTTATTTGACACAGAGAGAGAGGGAGCACAAGCAGGGGGAGTGGGAGAGGTAGAAGCAGGCTTCCTGCGGGCAGCGAGCCTTATGCAGGCTGTGGGGAGGCTCCATTCCAGGACCCTGGGATCACCACGGGAACCAAAGGCAGACGCTTAGTGACTGAGCCACCCAGGGATCCCTATATTGGCCTTTTCCATCTTTGACAAGAGGAATGAAGGGAAGGTGTCTGGGACCCTGGGGGCTGCGGTGGAATGGTGATGGCCCAAAACCCGAAAGGGAAAGGGAAACTCTGTATTTTTCTCTGCATTTTTCCACATTGTTGGGGGTCATACGTACTTTTGCATCCTTTTCTAAATCAAGAGCATAACACAGGTTTGTCCCTGTTATCACAACCGTTTCATTAACTTGTTTTATTTTTTATCATCTTAACCATATTTAAGTGCACAACTCGGTAATGCTAAATATATTCACATTATTGTGAAAAAGATCTCCAGAACTTTTTCACCTCGCAAAACCGAAACTCTGTGCTCATTAAACAACTCCCTTTTTCACCCATCAACTTTATTATTAATGGCTGTATAATAATAATAACTAATTATGTCTAGCACTGTTTTAATTATACATGTAATCAGCCCACTTGATCCTCAAACTACGTCTATGAAATAGGCATTATTATCATCATCTTATAGATGAGAAAGTTGAGGCACACAGATCTCAAATAACTTGCCTAAAATTATAACAAGTGGTTGAGCTGAGCTTTACACCCAGTCTGGCATGGGAATCAGTGCTCTTAACTCTACCTGCTATGCTGAACCCCCTGACCTTGGCCATGTAGATTGTTTCCTATTTTTTGTTATTATAAATAACAAAGTGAGGTATGTCTTTGTGTGTAATCATCTCCCCCCCCCCAAACTGAGTATTTTCCTGAGTGAATAGGTGTATGAACACGATGCCAAGTTGCTTTCCAAGAAGGGAATCCATGTCGCTTTCATAGAATTTGACAATATTAGTGCTGATCTGGCAGGAAATTGCTCAAGGTCACCCACACAGAAGATGATGGCAAAGAAAGGATTAAGACCTGGGTCTTATTTTTTTTTTTTTTTTTAATTTGACAGATCACAAGTAGGCAGAGAGACAGGCAGAGAGAGACAGGAGGAGGAGGCAGGCTCCCTGCTGAGCAGAGAGCCCAATGCGGGACTCGATCCCAGCACCCTGAGATCATGACCTGAGCCGAAGGCAGAGGCTTAACCCACTGAGCCACCCAGGTGCCCCAAGACCTGGCTCTTCTGATTGTAGTTTCTCTTGCCCTCCACTGCTTCCCTTAAATTTAAAGAGAGCGCAGGGGTGCCTGGTGTGGCTCAGTCGGCTGAGCCACCAACTCTCGATTCGCACTCAGGTCATGATCTCAGGTTGTGGGATCGAGCCCCACGTCTGGCTCCCTGCTCCAAGGGGAGTCTGCTTGGGATTTTCTCTCCTCCTTCTCCCTCTGTCCCTCCCCCTGCTAGCTCTCTCTCTTTCTCTTTCAAAATAAATAAATACATCTTTAAAAATAAAGATCGCATAAAACCAGTACCTTCCTTTGCTAAACCAGACTCAGTAGACATTAGACTCGTCTCTGAGACTTGCTTGTTGAGGCAGGTAGCTATGTGGGTTAACTTCCTAGGGCTCAGCCAAAGCCCTAAGAACTAAATGGAATAAGATGCTTAAGGAGGCCAGCGCTCAGGTTAAGCCCCGGCTCCTGGGGAAGCTCTCCACTTGGGTAAGGTAGAGCTACAGTCAAGGACAAGCAGAGAATGCCGCACAAGATAGAAGGCTTCTTGTTTTTGCTTCTCTTTGGCTATGAAGGTATGTGCTGTGCAACCATTAGCACTTAGCAAATACTTAATAGTACAACTGAATTAGTCATTTGCTGATTAATAGAAATGCAACCTGAATAATTAAAAGATCGTTAACTAGCAAGCCATGTTACTTAGTCAAGGTGTGTTGTTAATGGACAACAGTCGTCTTTATGGGGATGTGGTTCCTCTTCGTTTCCCCGCTGGCTTTCTGGTTCTCTGAGGAGCCTTCTAAAGTTCAAAGGATGGTTGAAATGGGACGGAAAGAAGGAAGGGTCTCAGAGATTGTAGAAAATAGCTATAAATTGCAACAATGAGAAAGTGTGGTGTATCCTTGAAAATCTTTAGGAGTCAAGGTTAGAGTGACTGTAGAATTTAATCTTCCAAACTAGGACACTATTGAGAATGGAGGGGGAGGCTATTAATAATTCTGCTGGGACAACAGGTGTGAACCAGGACGGTCCTGGGCAAATCGGGATGTGAGGTCACTCTAGTTTAAATATGGATTAACATAACACGCTGACTACCCTTGGACTCTAATAGAAAGCATAATCCAAACGAGAGTCAGGAACCTCCAGAGACTCTATACACTCAATCATCTTTAAATGTCTCAATATGGCCCTGGCAGGAGTAATATGCTTAAATAAGGAGAAATTAAACCCGAATCTCTAAGATATCATCCAATTCAACTTTTAAATTCTCTCTCAATCTTTGAAATAATAGTCCTTCATGCCTCTCTCAACTCTCAAGGGCCTGTTAGCTCAGAATTCCTTTTTCAATTCCTTCTGAATATTAGAAACTGGTTGAAGGTCTTCTTCAAGGCGATTGTGTATGCACGCGTGTCACAGGAAATAAATGAGGGCAGGAAGGATAAATAAACTCTGCAAATGACCGTGGGCAGACATGGCGCAAGTCACACAAATAGAGTCAGAACTCCGGGTTTAGATCACGCTCCTCTCTGCCCTCTCATTAGACATTATTGGTGGAGTATGCTTTCATGATCCCCAATCGCATGACTTTCGGTATCTTGTCACCTTTCTCAGTATTTGGGAAGGTCTGTATGAATATAATCCTAAGGTCATTTGGCAAATCCAAACACATTTCTTAAGTAGGAATCATTGAGACCAGTTGTCTGGTTTCCTTCTGTTTTGCAAGTAAGAGTCAGCGACTTGTCTCAGGAACTCTCAATACTTGAAGGTCCTCTGGGTGTTTGTTGTTTTTCCTTTACTCCTTGCTCTTTCCTCAACAAGAAAATCTAAACAGCCTTTCAAGGGTTAGATTTCAATACTTCTGGTTCTCTAATATCCATAGGCTTCACCCTCCGATTTCTCTTCTGTGTGACTGGCACTGAGAGCCAGCCAACCACCCATGCATCCACTCATTCTGTTGCCGGTTCGTTAAAGAACCCATCCCCGAGTGGCTGCTCTGGGCCAAATAGTGTCAGAATTTGACCCACGGGGAAGATCTTGGTTCCTTTCACAGTGCTGAATCTAACAACTGTGTTCTGTGACCCCCAAACGGGAAAAAGCCCTATAAAAGTTTCCCAACCCCTTTTTAAATTAGACCTGCCCATTCGGGAGTTATCTGTAATAAAAGACACACTGTCAGGAGGCCCAGAGCCCAGCATTCTTTCCTGTTCTACTGCTTACCAATCTGTGTGCAAGGCTGAGGAGCTCTCGAAATTTCCACGAGGAGTGGAAAATACCATCTGGCTGGGGGCGGTGAGGGGGGCGCTGGAATGTGGCCCACGGGCTGGTCCAGGGACCATTTTATGGTCCCTGTGGCTTGGAGACCTATCAGGATGCTCAAGAGGCAGAGAGAAAATACAGGAACTCAGGGGGTGGTTGCTTCCCTTCATCAGCTTCCCATCCAGAGAGAGAATCAAGGCCAACGCACAGGGGAAAATGTTTTCTATTGCCCGACTGGGAACCAGAAGACAAAGGTTCTTTGTGTAATTTGCTCTTCACCATTTCTGTTCTCCCGCGGCAGTCACTCCTTATTATAGTGAAATCAGATAAATAGATTGACTCCGATTATGCGTTGGATGAAGGTTCATTTGGGAACCGAGACGTGATGATCGTAAAGCGCTGATTTCATCTGCTAACGGAGGCGGGCTTCTACTCATCTTCCATTGTATATCTTGGATTCAGTGCAAATTATGATTTTTAAAAATCCACCTGATTAAAATAAAGAGGTCCATTACTTGGTCATGTTTATATATATCTTACAGGTGTGTTTCCTTCGCAGGTGACAGCAGAGTTTTTTTTTTAAGCAGCTTATTGAGATGTAATTTACATAACATTAAATTCCCCCATTTAAAGTGTGCGATTCAATGGTTTTTAGTATATTTATAGATTTGTGGAGCACACCATCCAATTTTAGAACATTTTCGTCACCCCCCACCACCACCACCAAAAGAAACTGGTAGACATTAAGCCCGTTTCCCCATCTCCCCAGCCCCTGGCAACCACCAATCTACTTTCTGTCTCTGTAGATTTATCTATTCCGGACATTACATTTAAATGGAATCATACAACATATGGTCTTTTATCTTTCACTTAGCATATGTTTTTGAGATTCATCTGTGTTGAAGCATGTACAGATAACAGATTTACCCAGAAATACGCCTGTAGTCACAAATAGTAACATTTTCACACCAGGACGATTTCCTTTTTTCTTCGTCGAGAGGGACATTATTGGAGCCTGTGGCTTTCTTCCTGAGTCTTACCCTTGTTTCCCAAGGAGTTGGGAAGCTAGTTACTGACAGCTTTTGTCATTCATAATTTTATGCTTTTCTCCTCAGCTTCATCTGTTTCCACGGGAAGGAAAGCTCTGGATTTACTGACATCCATCAAAAAGACCCAGAGTCTCTCCTCTGTGTGTCTAATGCCTACTTTTCCTCTTGGGCTTGCAAGGTACATTCTGAGAGATAGCAAGCCTTGAGTTTTCTTGCTGTGGGAACAAGGGTCTCCCCATGGAGTGGCCCTTTGGGCAAAAGGGCAGAATGAGCCCATGTGGCATAAATCTGAGATCAGTGAGTGGGAGCCATCTCAGACGCTCGAGTGGAAAACCATAGCATGGGCAGAAATCTCACAAACAATCCAAAGAGGGAGAAAAATATGCAACCACACAAATCAAAATCTTTTGCTCTTTTTCCTTTCAAGGTTGACCTGTTTTCTGCTGCTCATTCTGGCAATGTTATTTTCTGGTATTATAAGATGTTGTAGTCAAACACACTTTTGCTTTTGTTCACCGGCTTTTTGGTGATTAAATCATTTCGGGAACTATCCAGCCACGGTGCTGCTCCCTGGGTGACAGCTTTTCCTGTAAAATGCTTGCTGTTGCTTCTCTCTCTGCTCGTTTCCATAAGGATCCGGTGTCTCAGATCCCCGGGGCTGCCTATATACGAACGCTTTCTGGGGAGGGGAGCCTGGAAGGGAAAAAAACATCAGAAATCTGCCCAACATCTGACTGGACACAGGAAGTGGCTCTGAAAGTCGGCCTTCCTCTCAAGATGCTTGCTCTCCGCGAGCACACAGTGGCAGAAACACACACACACACACCCTTTCCTTTTGGCCTTCTGCTTTATTTCTGCAGAATGCAGAACGCCCAGGGCCCACTTGGAAACGAGTAGGGTTCTCACTGGATCTCTGGGTTTGCTCATTTGCAGCCACAAGAACCCTCCTCAGTGACAGACACAGGCTCTGGGCCAAACTGATTTGGTTATTAAATCCATACTGTCAGTGGCCCGCACGCCTCCCCTTTGATCCACTGCCCCCCCCCCAACAAGAGGGTCTTGGCACAATTGAGGTTTGCCCAGCTGACAGGCCTGCCCGCCTTTCAGCCATCTTGAAGATGGGGTGGAGCCCAGTGCCTCCTGGATTAACCACCCCCGAATCTACTAGATTCGATGCCACTCGTTCCTCTACTCCACCGTTCCCGGGGAGCAGCGGAGGGACGAAGGCTCCGGGTTCCCGTGCTCACCCAATGTACCAGCCAGCCGGCCTGGGCTTTCCCCTGGGCTCCAGGAGCTGCCCGCCCGGAGCCACTCAGCCTCAACCCTCGCATGGCCCACAGGCCTCTCAGAGGGAACATCTTCACTCCATCCCCCGCAGTCCCTGTTCCTCCTGGAAACTTCCCTCCCCCAGGAAATGGCAGCTCTCCCCTCCCAGTCTCTCAGGCCTTAAACCTCTCTTTCTCTCACACCCCGGTCTCCTGTCAGCAAGTACTGTTGGCTGCCGTCCAAAGACGGTCAGAATCCAGCCATGTCTCTTCCTCTGCATTGCCTCCACCTGGGCCAAGCCCTCTTGGCCGCCCACTTGACCCCTTCATCTCCTGAAACGCTCTTTCCTTCACCTGCTCCAGCCCCAGGGTCTCCTTGGTCTGTCTAGAGCACACCAAGCGCCCACCCAGAAGCCTCCCACCTCCGGCCCTTTCTACTTGCTGTTCCCTCTGCCCAGAATGCTTTGCTCACGAGTCTCTTGCCTCTTTCAGGTCTTTGCTCCAAGGCCACCTTCTCGCTGCCGGATATCTTATTCGTTCATTCATTAGCCCTGATCACCCGCAGCCTGCGCTACGCACACCCTATGACGGCTGGTCCTCCTCCTATTTTGTTAGCTGCGGTATCCCCAACACCTAGAGCTGGGCCTGGAATTTAGTAGATACTCAATGAATATTACTTAAAGAATAAATGCTTTGGGACCAGTCATTGGCAGGTATCTTTTATATCAATTTCTGTAACTGTACAGGTGCTTACATAAACCTGTGCACGCGAAAGGCAGGACACAAGCCAGAGCAAGTGGTGAGTTGTACATGGTGGGGGGAGGGGGGCACAGAAGAAGTCCTCTGCACAGGGAAGGGGATAGGCAGGCAGAAAAGTTGGAAGAGGAGAGACTTTATCATTTTTTTTTTTAAGATTTTATTTATTGGGGCATCTGGGTGGCTCCGTGGGTTAAGCCTCTGCCTTGGGCTCAGGTCATGGTCCCAGGGTCCTGGGATCGAGCCCCGCATCAGGCTCTCTGCTCAGCAGGGAGCCTGCTTCTCTCTCTCTCTCTCTCTCTCGCCTGCCCTTCTCTGTCAAATAAATAAGATCTTTAAAAAAAGTTTTTTTATTTATTTGACAGAGAGAGAGGGAGAGATCACAAGCAGGCAGAGAGAGAGGGAAGCAGGCTCCCTGCTGAGCAGAGGGTCCAATGCAGGGCTCGATCCCAGGACCCTGGGACCATGATGTGAGCCCAAGGCAGAGGCTTAACCCACTGAGCCACCCAGGCACCCTGGAAAATGAGAGACTTTAAACCTAAGAGACCAGACAGACATGAATTGCAGCTAGTAGAACATGCAAAAGATACATTTGAAGAGGGAGGCAGGAGCTAGATCATGGTGGCCTCTTGAAAGACACATTACTATCGTACCCATTTTAAGGATGAGGAAATGGAGAGATGTGGCCATTCAACAGGTAAATGAGAGATAGAACCTGGAGCCCTGCAATGAGGACCCACCAAAGGTTTTGCAGCAAGAGAGTGACACAATCAGGTGTGCATCCCATTCCACAGGCAGCATGACAGGTGGACGAGACAAGGTCTCTCCAGCAGGGAGCGTATGGGGGCAGGGAGATGGGGGGCTGAACATGGGAAGTGACGGTGGTGGCGTAGAGAGGGAAAGGCCCCTGCTTGACACTGGGGGTATGGCTTTAGGGGGAAAAGGTGACTAAGACAAGCCCCATGTCTCTAGATGGGGTGCTAAGTGGATGGGGAAGCCATTCAGTAGGATAAGAAATAAAGGAAAAGAAAATTTGAGGAAGGATGTAATGAGTTCTGTTTTAAAAAACCTTTCTATTGAAGTATAGCATACATACTAGTATTTAAGTATGATATACATACAGAAAAGCACAGGTAAGTGTTTATAGCTTAGTGAATTTTCACTACTGAACACATCCACGTAACCAGTACTCTGGTCAAGTAACGGAACATCGCCAGCCCCTCCCCAGAGAGCCTCCCCAGCCTTCCTCCCTGCCACTTCCTGCTCCAAATGTGACCAGGACCCTAGTGTCTAATGGCATAGATTACTTTTGCCTGCTTCTGTACATTTCAAATGGATTCATGTGGTGTGTCCACTTTAGTGTCTGGCTTTCCTCAGCATTGTTCGTGAGAGGCAGCCATATTGTGGCATGGCGTGCACGTCGTCCATTTTCTTTGCAGTTCAGTATTCTGTGAGTCTGAGTTTGCCACCTGTACCCATTCTACTCTTTTTTTTTTTTTTTAAGAGTGGGAGAGACAGAAGGGGGGGCGTGTGGAGGGGCAGAAAGAGAGAGAGAGAGAGGATCTTAAGCAGACTTTATGCCCAGCACAGAGCCCGATGAGGACTCGATCTCACAACACTGAGATCCCCATCTGAGCTGAAATCAAGAGTCTGACACTTAACCAACTGAGCCACCAAGGTGCCCCTACCCATTCTACTCTTGATGGGCATACGAGCCTTTCCAGTTTGGGGTTAATACAAATACTGCTGCTATAGGTGATCTAGCACATGGAGAACATATGTATGCATTTCTGGTGGGTAGATACCGAAGAGTCGAGTTCCTGCTTCATAGGACACATGTATGTTCCACTTTAACGTAAGCTGCCAAATAGTTTTTTCAAAGAAGTTAGACTGACTTACATCCCCACCAGCAACACAATGAGAGCTCAGGTTGCTCTATGACCATTGCTCCAAGACTTGGTTGGGTCCAATTTTAGATAGTAAGAGACATCTATGGGGAGATACCTGGTAAACCATTCAAAGCAAGAGATGGAATCTTGGGCTTAGGAATATTTATGAGGTCGGTAGAAGAAGCAGAGCTCTCAAAGGAGACTGAGAGGATATTCAGAGTGATGGGAGAACCAGGTGAACAGTGGGATGGAAACTAAAGGAAGATGGGAGGGACTGAGAGCACATTGGAGCCTGAAGACATAAGGTCAGTGTTGGAAAGAGTCCATTGGATGCAAAAATAAGAAGTCAGTAAATTCTTTTGCCAACGCAGGGCTTGGCCTCTAAGATGACACTCCCAACCTTTGTCTCAACCTGAGAGGATCAATTCTGCCCATAGCAGGTAGACCGGGGAATCTCTAGGAACAACGAATAACCTGTAAACAAGGGCCCAGGGGGAGACAGCAGTTTGGTGACCACAGGTGAGAGGTAGCCCTGAAATGCTCTAAAAGATATGCTCCCCTGGCCTCCCACTGCTGCCCATGAGCAACCTGGGAGAGTCCTCACCCCGTGCAATGTCCAGTGCTCTGTCTTCTCCTGGGTCCTCCAGCCCCTTGTGGGCAGAGAGGGAGGCTTCCATTTCAGAAGGCCCAGGCCCTGGTGCGGTGCCAGCTCACACTGGACATGAAAAAGTGGTTTGCAGAACAGATAAATACGTAGTATTTAAATGAAGGCAAAATTTGAAAAAGATAGCTCTTAAAATGGTGACACAAAAGATGAGGCCATTCCTTTATTCTCTTAAACAATCTGAAAGGTCTTTTTGTGGGCATCAGATTCAACTTTTAGATAGGAAAGTGGTTTATTTCCTATTGCCTACTCTCAAGCTTTGTTCCAGATTTTTATAATAGGTATGTGTTGTTTTTATAATCAGAAGGGAAATGAAGGTATCTGTTTTGTTGAAAATGGGAAATGGAGCTCTGGGCCTTTAAACCTGCAAGCACTGTCTAATGGAAGCTTTTACTATGATGAAAATGTTCTATACCTGTGCAGTAAGTACATCAGCCACTAGCCATATGTGACCAGGAAGCCATTGAAATGTGGCTGGTGTGACTGAGGAATTGAATGTTTAATTTAATTTTTAAAAACTTTTGCTCATTTTTAAAAAGATTATTATTTATTTACATAATTTCTGAGAAAGAGAGAGAGAGAGAGAGAGAGAGAGCACAAGCTGGGGGAGGGGCAGAGGGAGAGGGAGAAGCAGGCTCCAAGCTGAGCGGGGAGCCTGACACGGGATTCATCCCAGGACCCTGGGATCATGACCTGAGCTGAAGGCAGACACTTAACCGACTGAGCCACCCAGGCATCCTGTATGTTTAATTTTATTAATTTTAAATAATTTAAGGGCAAATAGCCTCATGGGACTAGTGGTTATACATCGGGCAGCAGAGCTTAAGCATTTTATGCTAATGTATTCTAACTCTTTTCCTACTAAATTGTGTATTCACCTCTGGAAAATAGTATGGAGTTTCCTCAAAAACTTGAAAATAGAGCTACCCTATGACCTAGCAATTGCACTACTGGGTATTTACCCCAAAGATACAAATGTAGTGATCCAAAGGGCACATGCACCCGAACGTTTATAGCAGCAATGTCCCCAGTAGCCAAACTATGGAAAGAGCCCAGATGTCCATCAATAGATGAATGGGTAAAGATGATGTGGGACATATACATATACACAATGGAATATTATGCAGTCATCAAAAAGAATGAGATCTTGCCTTTTGCAACGATGTGGATGGAACGAACTAGAGGGTACTATGTTAAGTGAAGCAAGTCAATCAGAGAAAGACAATTATATGATCTCACCGACATGTGGAATTTAAGAAACAAAAAAAGGACCATAGGGGAAGAGAGGAAAAAATAAAACAAGACGAAACCAGAGAGAGAGACAAACCGTAAGAAACTCTTAATCAGGGGCGCCTGGGTGACTCAGTGGGTTAAAGCCTCTGCCTTCGGCTCAGGTCATGATCCCAGAGTCCTGGGATCAAACCCCGCATCAGGTTCTCTGCTCAGTGGGGAGCCTGCTGCCCTCTCTGTCTCTGCCTGCCTCTCTGCCTGCTTGTGATCTCTGTCTGTCAAATAAATAAATAAAAATTAAAAAAAAAAAAAAACTCTTAATCATAGGAAACAAGCTGAGGGTTGCTGGAGGGGGGGGATGGGTTAACTGGGTGATGGACCTTAAGGAGGGCACGTGACATGATGAGCAACGAGTGTTCTGTAAGACTGATGAATCACAGACCTGTACCTCTGAAATAAATAATACATCATATGTTAATTAATGGAATTTAAATTAAAAATGTTTTAAAATAAATTGTGCGTTCGTTCTCTTTACTCATACTTCTATGAAGATAGTTTAGATGTTAGTTTTATGTTAAATTTTGCAAACATATTTTTCCCATGTTAATTACGCAGTATTTGTACTTTGTGGCTTGATATTTCCCGTACATTATAAATAAACCTTAAAAAGATTTTCTGAACAATGTGGTAATCCTAAATAACCTAGCTGTGCCACAGGGTTGTGGGGAAAGGGCCAGGAATCAGCTCCTGAACAGCACACTTGGCAGACACTAGGGCTGACAATGATGATGGAGGCTTAATAAGTAAAGGGAAAAGCTGGCACTGTCAATGTCGAATTTAACAATGTAAATGTAAATTGGAGGCATTGCTTAGGTAGTAGGCTCTCAGATGCGTTTGAAAAAATTCACAAAGAAAAAGAGACTGGGAAGATTTATACAAAAATGTTAACAGTGTTGCCTTTGGTGATAAGAAATACAGGTGCATTTTTTCCTCTTTGTTACATTAATGTATTTTCCAAAATTCTATAAAAAACAAAAACAATATGAGCATCTGGCTGGCTCAGTAAGTAGAGCATGTGACTCTTGATCTTGGGGTCGTGAGTTGGAGCCACATTTTGGGGGGAGAGTTCACTTTAAAATAATAACAGTTATTATCCTTGTCTGTTTAATTTCACTGTCCCTAGTTTTTCAGCATCCGTGGATGTTATTCCTAGCAGATATTTACATTTACTTACTTCGACTTCTTCCAGAAGGGGCTTTGTTAACTTTTATGTGACTATTTTCATTTTATTTTACATGGAATGAATAAATTTGTTGAATTTGTTTCTTTTTTTAACTTAATTTTTTCCTCTCTCTTGTCTTTTTGTTTAGCCACACTGGGATTATCATCTACTGAGGTATGTTACAGTAAGAAGGCTTTTTTTTTTTTAAATTAATTTATTTGACAGACAGAGATCACAAGTAGGCAGAGAGGCAGGCAGAGGAGGGTGGGGGGAGCAGGCTTCCCGCGGAACAGAGAGCCTGACTTGGGGCTCGATCCCAGGACCCTGAGATCATGACCCGAGTAAAAGGCAGAGGCTTTAACCCACTGAGCCACCCAGGCGCCCCAAGAAGGCTGCTTTTGAAGATTTTTCTAGCTCAAAATAATGTGTAGGGTTATCACTTTTTTTAAAAAAGGTATTTTTTTTTTTTTTAAAGATTTTATTTATTTATTTGACAGAGAGAGATCACAAGTAGATGGAGAGGCAGGCAGAGACAGAGAGAGGGAAGCAGGATCTCTGCCGAGCAGAGAACCCAATGTGGGACTCGATCCCAGGACCCTGAGATCATGACCTGAGCCGAAGGCAGCGGCTTAACCCACTGAGCCACCCAGGCGCCCCGAAAAAGGTATTTTTTTAAGATACTTTATTCTGGTGGTGGTAATAGGATATTTTTCTCTGGGCAAGTTCAAGACTGGTGTTTTAATGAGAGAATGTAAGTAAACCAGGTCTTAATACAGGTGGTGTAATCTTGAATCTTGAATCTTTTTTTTTTTTTTTAAAGATTTTATTTACTTACTTGACAGAGACTGAGAGCATAAGTAGGCAGAAAGACAGGCAGAGAGAGGAGAAGCAGGCTCCCTGCTGAGCAGGGAGCCCAACTTGGGGGTTGATCCCAGGACCCTGGGATCAGGACCCGGGCCAAAGGCAGACACTCAACTGACTGAGCCACCCAGGCACTCATGAGCAAGGTTTTTTTGTTTTTGTTTTTGTTTTTTAATTTATTTATTTAACAGAGATCACAAGTAGGCAGAGAGGCAGGTGGAGAGAGAGAGGGAGGAAGCAGGCTCCCTGCTGAGCAGAGAGCCTGATGTGGGGCTCGATCCCAGGACCCTGGGATCATGACCGGAGCCGAAGGCAGAGGCTTTAACCCACTGAGCCACCCAGGCGCCTCTATGAGCAAGGGTTTTTAACACAAATTTTTCCAGTGGCTCTGGCCAGAGTTGAATTTGACTATGACTGAAACTCCTGCTCCTCTGGCTTCCCACAGGATGAGGTTGAGGACCCCTGGTACCAGAAAGTGTGCAAATGCAATTGCCAAGGAGGTGCCAATGTCCTGTGGTCTGCTGGTACAACCTCCTTAGATTGCATACCAGGTGAGTGTCCCTTCTCCTTAGGGCACCAGATCCTTGGGGTGTCCTTAAGAACACCATTTCTTCTCTTCCCTTCAACCTGGCTCAATTAGCCACCCCCTTCCCCAACGCACAGTTGGCCTCTGAGCTTCAAATCACAGAACGGCCACTGTTCCAACATACCACACTGATGTCGTTGTTTAGAAACAGCTTCTTGCGTCTTTCCTTGGCCTATGTGAGAAGGCGAGTTGGGATCTATTTTCAATGAAATAGACTCATGGAATTTAGGAAAATAAATCAGTGGTAGGAGGTGGGGCATTTTGAAAAGAACACAGGCTTCTGAGCCAGAAACACCAGAGGTAGGACCCTGGCTGCCTCATTTCTTAACTCTGGGACTCCCACTTTGGTCTTTTTCTGTCAAAGGGAGGTGACAGTACTATGCTGAGGGTTTATTGCTCACCAAACAACCATGTGCTTCCCCAGGTTCCAGCCTGCTTGTAGTCACATAGCACTCTGTGAGCAGTTCCAGCCAAAGTGAGCAGTGTCTCTTCCAAACTGAGCATCTAAGGGCTGGTACTCAACTCTGGCTCTCCCTTCTGTGCTTGAGAAAGTGCATTCATTCTCCTTCAGGGTGGGTCCCAGGACATTAAATGGAGCAGAAAACCCCCTTCCAACCTATAATGGACAAGTCACCTGGGTGAAAAATAATCGTTTGTTGTCTTAAAGCCTGTGCAATTTTCAAGACAATTTGTTTTGCAGCATAACATAGCCTTTCCTGGCCACTATGAATGCCAGCAAACTTTGTCTGTAAAGGACCAGATGGTAAATATCTACGACTTTGCAGGTCTAAGGGGCTCAGCTCTTCAATTCTAACCCCCATAAGGCAAAAGCAGCCATAGACGGGACGCAGGGCCACAGTGCATGGCTGTGTGCCAATAAAACTTTATTTACAAAAACAGGTGGGGAGCCACATTTGACTCAAGGACCACAGTTCGCTGACGCCCCCCCCCCCCACCCCGGCTCTAAGCTGCCGTGACGAGGGATAAATTGGAGGCGGCACGAAAAGCATTTTGTGTTATCCCCAGCAAACTGCAGCTTAATAAAGGTCCGGTCCTTTTCTTCCCGCCCCCTGAGAGCTCACACTCGGACTTTCGGAGGCCGGGGAGCCCGGCAAATCCCCGCTGCGCTCCGTCCTTTCCTTGGCTCACAGCCTCTCCTGCTGGCGACTGTCTTTGTCACCCCTCCCCAGGGCTACGATGGCGCCGTGCCAAGTCATTCTCTTTACATAATCGCCTAATAATAGCTCCGCTAGAGACAGTATGTGTGTCCATGTGTGAGCTTCTCTTCATTATTTCATTAAATTTGCATTAAAATAGCAAATTGTGGGGGAGGCAGGGGAGTCTACAATGGCTTTTACTGCCTCCCTCTTCCTATTTACTAAAGGGGTAGGAGTGGTTTGCGAGCTGTGTACGGGCGAGGGCGGGCTCCGGCCGGTGGGCAAAGCAGGAAGCGCGGCTGAGTGTGGTGGGCTTCGGGGGCAGGTCCCACCCTCTGCGTTCCCCGCAAACCCTCTAGACGGCGGAGATCCGCCCAGTCAACACCGAAACACCCTCCGTAACAATCCCACCCATTCTCGTCCTGCGCCTATTATGTGCCATAATGAAAACGAGGGCATTAGCTCCACCCGAAAGTTTCCCACGCGGTGGGGACAAATGCTCTCTTCACGAGAGCCCTGAAGGCCGACTGGAATTCCACTTGACGTCCTTTCTACAAACAACTTGAAAAAAAAATTATTTATGCAGATTGGCTTCATAGATCTATCAACTGTGAGGCTGAAGAAGGCTGTGTGTTTCAGGAATGTCAAGTCGACCCCTTCCCCCTTCCATCCCCCAAGCTCTTTCCCCACACGCCTGCCATGAACTTGAAATTCTGAAATCAGAAAGTGCTCTCCTCTCCCCACCAGTTTTTTGGGTTGTTTTTGCTTTTGTTTTATTTTTTAATAGCACAGATGTTTCCAGGAAGGAAAAAAAATGCAACCTAAGTGTGAAAGAGTTGATACGTTGGTGTTAATGGGTTTTTCCAATGAAAGAGACGATTCAGGGCAGCGGGACTAGCCACAATATTCCAGAAGTCACTTGCCCCATCAGTGCCTCAGGTCCTCAGTGGAATGTTAAGAACGTTGCTTGGTTTCTCTGGCCCCTGAGATTCAGCGCTTCCGCCAGAGCCCGCCTTAGGTGGGAAGAAGAGCCTAGAAAGTACAGAAGGACAGGAGGGAGGGTCACTCAGAGCTGCTGGGAGGTCCTCCCAGGCATACACTGGCTGTTACTGTCCAGTGTCCCCACTGGAGAAGGTGACTGGCTGGGTGCCTTGTAGCCTCCTTGCTCTAAAAATTATGAAAATTACTAAAATTACTAAAGGATCTGTCTTCCACAGTCAAGCTAAGATCACCTTGGCACTCCAAAGGGGAAACAGGGTAAGGAAAGTATCAAAATACAATAAATCCGATGATTCGTTACTGCTTTCCTTTTATTCAAGATTTTATATTCCTATATTATTTTTGAGTTTCTCCTTTATCCTATAAACATTATTATTCGATATTCTGCTACACGGCCATATAGGTTCAAGTGTCATACACATGCATATTAATATTCATCTCTCTCTTGTCAAGAACGTCCCTCAGCTCTCCCTGTGTTTCTCGAGGTTAGTCTTCTTTAGAAGCCTGTGTGGCCTTCACACCTTCCAACTGAGGAATCAGCTACTGAATGAGAAAGGCCAGTGTGTTAAGTAGAGCCTCGATTAGCAGCACGTTATGAATATGCCTTTATCCATTGAGTGAACAAAGCATCACTCACCCAGAAGAGCCCGTTGTGCCAAGGAAGACATAGGTTTTTCCTTAAAATGAATGTAGAAACATACCTTTCCTACTGAAGATGAGTGTAAAAACAGGCATCGGAGCCGCGCTAACTTCTATTGGGCAGAAAACGTGGGAAGGCCATATCCCGTGTACGTCTGTTGACAATCCCCTTAATTCCTCCAGCAACATTATTCGTGTTGCCGAATCCTAGTTGATACTCAGGTGACAGTTCCTTCTTGCTCAGGGCGGTGTTCTAGGAGCTGGGCAACCTCTATTTCCTCCCTGAGCTCTCCCGCTTCCTGTTTCTGCTGTCCTCTCTGCTTATTCCTAGCGGTCACCCAAGACGGGGGATAATCTTGGTTGACCCCTTCATTCACCATCCCGTCAATAACTATCGAGTGCCTAGCACGTACAGGCATTCGGCTCAGCTCAGAGGATAGAATGGTGAGCCAGACAGACCAGGGAGCTGACAATTAAATCATCAGAAGGACAGCGAGTAAGTGACAGGGACAGGGACAGGGTCTGGGAAGGCAGCAGCTGGAGTCCCTTTACCCAGCTCAGGGTGGGAAGGGGAAGTGGGCAGAGATCTTAAGGACGAGTAGAGTTGTCCAGGTGAAGGGGGAGGAGAGGGGACCAGAGTGTCCCAGGCAGAGGGAACAGCCTCGACGGAAGGCCTCCAGGCCTGCATGAGGACCAAAAGGGAGCTCAGCCAGGACCACAGAAGGAGGAGGACAGGGGGAAGGAGGAGTCAGGAAAAATAATAACTTAACCTGACTGCCGTTTACAGCAAAGCACACAGAGCATGAGAAATGTCACATTTCCTATTTTTCCAAGTTGAAATGACTCCAGTTTGAGGCCTCCTTTGTCATGGCCTGTAAGGAGTCTGAAGACAGGATTGTTAAAGGTCCTCGCTCTCTCCTTGGATGACAGGAAACCCCCATGGGCGTGCGAGGGCGGCCTGGGCGCAGGGCTCAGGCTCAGGCTAGGTGGCAGGCTCTCAGGCTGGCCCACAACCCCACCTGAAGGAGGCCGCCTTGGTGGCGGCTCTTCTCCCTCTGAACCAAGCTCAGCTCAGTCCCGGGGACCTTTCCGGGTTTCCTGAGGGGGGGGTCTCCCTGACCCTCTCCGTGGTCCGGCCCCCTCAGAGGAAGCATGTCCCCGCTGAGCTCAGGCCCCTCACGAGCACCCCCCTTTCCCCCTGCAAAGGTCAGAGTCCAGAATCTCCAGTCACCTCCTCTAGCACCACCAGCTAATTCCTGTTGAGACCTAGACCGTTCAAATCCACCCAGCGGAGAGCTGCTTCTGCTGTCAACAGCCTCTTAACTACTAGATGGGCTACTTGGAAAGAAATGGCAAAAGAGTTGTGAGGGGAAAACAGAGAAAGAGCAACATGTCAAGAATAAAGCCATCAGGAGCGGGCTAATGGCTTTTCCTTCCCCTCTGCTCCTGCCCTCCAAGCTGGCAGCCTCCGAGAGAGAAAGGGGAGGCTCAGGATGGAGGGGCCTTAGAGACCCCCACAGTTAGTATTTAAGTGACAACCTTTGGCCCAACTGAAACCCAGCTTTCTGGCACTGGGACCTTGTCCCTCTTTCTGGAGGTAAGGGCTTGTCTTCCAGGTCAGAGGGGAATTGAGGAGGTGGAGGAGGCCCCAAGGCCACAGGCACTAGGCCCCTGAATCTGCCAACCAACAAAGGTTTCCCCGACAGGCCAAGGTTTCCAAAGTGCGCTTTGAAAGTCTGCTTGTTAAAAACAAAGGCTGCTGCAGGGGTGGGGGTTGGGGGGAGAATACTGGAAACTGCCTCCTTAGCAAGCCCTCCTGAGGATTTGACCACACAAGGTATGATCGAGGGGCCCATCAAGCACTCCTGTTCTCGCCCCCAGGAATTCCCATTCTCTATTAAAAGACTCCTGAAGGGGCGCCTGGGTGGCTCAGTGGGTTAAGCCTCTGCCTTCAGCTCGGGTCATGATCCTAGGGTCCTGGGATCGAGCCCCACGTCGGGCTCTCTGCTTGGCGGGGAGCCTGCTTCTTCTTCCCTCTCTGTCTGCCTCTCTGCCTACTTTTGATCTCTCTCCCTCTGTCAAATAAATAAATAAAATCTTAAAAAAAAAAAACAAAAAACTCCTGAAGCCTTGGGTACTAGATGAACTACAATGGGGTCCCCTCACCTCCAGCCCCATTGAGCTGCAGCTGCTGGCGGGGGTTGGCCCCTTCCCTTTGGTGCACGGGGCAAAAAGGCAGTGAAGCCTCCCTGGTCAGAGGCCTGAGGCTGTCTTTCTGTCTTTAGTCTCTGAGGACAGGGCATGACCACAGTGTGGGCATTCTGGTCTCAAGCTTTTGCATGCTTCATTTTGTCTTAGTGACTTTGGAAAATTATCCTTGAGAAAGACCTCAGCACTCATCTTACTGTTGGGATGGGAGGATGTCCCGGTAAATATGTTTAGCTCTTCGATCTGAACTCAAATTTACACCGGAAAAAAAAATATAACCCACTTGCTGTTTATCATTACAATCAGGAAAAGGGAAGAATGTATAAGTTTATCATTTGTTTTCTATAGAGATTTAGCTAGGACCTGTGTTTGATTATAAGAGAATCCCCTAAGGAGTGGCTTATTAAATTACTTTTGTTTTGACTCATGTAGTAAGGACATCAGGGCTGAGGTCTCTGCAGTTCTTTCAGCCTTACCCTCATTGTGCAAGATGGCTAGCACTGTACCAGCCATCAGATTTTCCTTCTAGGCAACAGGAAGAAAGAAGGGGCGACCCAAAACTGATCAGAAATCCCCAGTAGGCATCGTCTCATATCTCAGTGGTCAGAAATTGTATCATGCGGTCACTTCTAACTGCAAAAGAGACTGGGAAAGATTTTTTTTTTTAAGCTGGTTACATTGCTGACCAACAAAATTAGGGCTCTTTTGCCAAAAAAGAAGGGGAGAATGGATGCTAGGCAAAAGTCTTTGACCAGGTAAGCCAACACTAAAATGCGAGAAGAAATACACGACAAGCAGCAAACAGTTAACATCCAAGAACCAGCTTTGACTATTCTCGTTTGGAAAAAACAGCTCCTTTCAACTGTACCTCATTCAACAGTCACTCAGGCACATTTCACCCCCCCCCACTTTTATTTTTTTCCATTAGACTAGTGAGAAAACCGCAATTTATGAGTGAGAAATCACTCTCAATATATAATTGCCTTTCTTGCCTCTCACCATTGTTTTGTTCCTATCTTTAGCATCCCATGCTGCTGGAGGACAATTAGGGACCCTGAGGTCATCATGCAGGACGGCTAAAACTGTTTTCATGAGGAAAATAGAGTATGGCATTTAAGTATGATATTTCTCTGCGAACCTCTTGGTTTTTTAAATGTCTAGCTTTGTGGAGGAGGTGAAGTATTTCTCAGCACCCCCCACCTCAGGTTGCCATAGAGCCCCTTTCGTCTGCTTTTACGAATGTTGTGAGTCTCTATGGCAATCCTTGTACTTCCTCTTCACTCTCTTCTAGGAGCAGTAAGTAGGCTAAAGCGCCGTGAACTGCGCTGCCGAGCAAAACGTTCTCAACCTCCCAAAAGTGCAAGCGAGACGGTTTGATTTGTCATTTCAGTCACGTCGTGTTGGTCGAGAGTTGCGATGTGCTGCGAGTGTTGTAATGTGTGTTGCCTTTTCTTTTCCAGAGTGCCCGTATCATAAGCCTCTGGGGTTTGAGTCAGGGGAGGTCACACCAGACCAGATCACCTGCTCCAACCTGGAGCAGTATGTGGGCTGGTATTCCTCGTGGACAGCTAACAAGGCCCGGCTCAACAGTCAAGGCTTTGGGTAAGGAGGGCAGATGGCTCAGGCGATTTGTTTTCACGTGATTGGGAAACTGTACGTCTCGGTAATAAGCGAATGGCAGGATGCATTTATTTATGTACTCAACAAATATTCCTTGAGTGCCTCCCATGTGCTGAGGACTGTGGTCAAGGTGGATGAGGCCCCAGACTTCAAAAAGCACGCGGTTTAGAGGGCCGGAGGGACTCTAAGCACATAATCACATGACTGATCATCTAGTAAGTGTGATAAATGCTTGTGGAGGAGACAAAGAAGAAAGACTTCATTCATTTGAAGTACTAGGGAAGCCTTTCTAAGGAAAAGATATTTAACCTGAGACTTGCAGTTGGTTGGGGGAGGGGTCGGCGGGGGAGGGGGTGCGGGGACAGAATACAGCAGGTGCAAAGGCCCTTAGCCAGGACTATCCCTGAAGGGCACGCATGGGGATGGTAAAGGTCAGCAAAGTTAGGGCACAAGTGAGATAAGGCGAGAGAGATAGGCAGAAGTCAGATCGTGGAGTTACATGTTAAGGATTATGGTCCTCATTTTAGGCATGAGAGTTCCCTGAATGTGCTTTAGTTAGAATATAAGATTGTGCTGCTACAACAAAGAGCCTCAAAGTATGGGGACTTAAATAATATGGAGGTTTGTTTCTTGGTCACCTAAAAGTTTTATTAGGCAGTGTAGGGTTGACATGATGGCTAATGGTACCTGGGTTCCAGACTCTTTCTACCCTGTCTGTCATTCTTCACATGAAGCTTCCATCTTGGGGCCCAGAATGGCTGCCCTCGCTTCCACTATCACAACTGCATTCTAGTCAGTGGGGGGAAAAGAAGAGCAGAGCACACACACTTTTCTTTTAAGGACAGAAGCATAATCATTTGGCTACTTTGCCCACATCCCAGTAATCAGAATTTGGTCAGATTGTCCCATCTAGCTGCACAGGAGACTGGGAAATATTAACTCTGCTGGGTGACCATTTGCCCACATAAAACTCGGTGGTGGTGGTGACGGTGGTTTTCTGCGGTATTCTATGACTAAAGGAAAATGGGAAGAGGATATTGGGAGACAATTAGCAGACTCTACCAGAGAAAGATTTCAGGTTGGGGAGTATCACAATCTGACTTGTGTTTTAAGAAAAATCTGGCTCCTGAGGGGGGAAAACTGTTTTGGCGGGGGGCAACCCGGGAGACTAAGGAGCGAAAGTAGCAATCATCCAGATAAGAACTGAGGATGATGTGGGCTAGAGCAGTGCCAGTGAAGTAGAGAAAAGTAAATAAAGAATTTGAGAAACATTTGAGATGGACTCAATAGATGGATTGGATGTTTGAGGTGACAGAGAGGAAGGGGCCAAGGCTCTCTCTCAGATCACTGGCATGAACACCCAGGAGGATGGAGGTAGCCTTCCAAGAAAGAGATGGATACTGTAAGGAGAAGTTGCGGTGGAGACAATTAGGAGTTCACTCTTGGACAGGTTTCATTTGGGATAGTGTAAGGCATCTAGAAGTTATCTAGACAGCAACTGACTCTCAGATTTTGGAGTTGGGAAAAGGTCTGGGATGGGAGTTAAAAAGTCAAGAGCCACCCAAGGAGCAAGTCTGGAGTTAGAAGAAAAAGCAGCCAAGGACTGAGTTCCAAGAAGCTAACTAATATGCCAAAAATAAATAAAAACCTCAAAGGGGAAATTACAGGTTTCCACAATTCAGGGGGGATATAGCTAAAAGACAAATCAGTTCCTTCAACGGTTCTTTGCTTTACAACTGTTGAAAGCTCTTCCAGAGGGGCTCGGTGCACAGGGAGACACTCTCTGAAAGCCACAAATGACAGCACCTGAAGGCGATGCAGATAGGTATAAAGGGAGTGAAACTAGGGTAAGACTCATGGAGAGTCATTGGGAGAGACTAATGAAAAGGGAAGGGGGCTGGCAGGTGTCCTAACCATGCATTTTCGTGTTTTGAAGTAAGACCTGTTCAACCACACCCCAAAGGGGATTTCAGCTACATTCTGAGGCACTGCTTGGACCAATCAGTTCCATCTGGCCATTGGTCTTTGCGCAGTGGTGATGCAGGGAGAAAGAGGATGATGCAAGTATGACAGAGGCTGGGCACTTCTCGGAGACAGGCTCTTGGTGCTTAACAATGCTCAGCCTGCCCGAGCTCTGCACAGGTTCTTCGGGCGCTGACAACCCCTCCAAGGACGGTCCCTCTCAGCTCTTTGGACGTGCTCATGGGGAAAGGCCCCTGGTGATTTGCTGTGTCCCTGGCAGGTGCGCCTGGCTCTCCAAGTACCAGGATAGCAGCCAGTGGCTGCAGATAGATCTGAAGGAGGTCAAGGTGATTTCAGGGATCCTCACCCAGGGGCGCTGTGATATCGATGAGTGGATGACCAAGTACAGCGTGCAATACAGGACAGATGAGAGCCTGAACTGGATTTACTATAAGGACCAGACAGGAAACAACCGGGTAAGTCGGACTTTCCCCCGAGCACCTTCAGCTCACACTCTCCGGGACTTCCTGCTTCCACCCTTGCAGACCACTGACTCCATGGCAAGGGAAGTCATCCGTGCTTCTGCCCCACAGTATGGTCTACTCTCTGGCGACAAGGCAGGTGTCTTTTCTTGCTGTATCTTGGGTGCCCGGCAGTTTGTGAATGGCACCACTATCATGTATGGAGGAAATCTTTGTCTGAATTCTCCTATCAGCTTACAGTTGCTTGAATAATCAAAACTGGCCAAACTCATCGGGCCATTGAACACTTTGCTGCATGGGTCTGACTTGACCTATTTTTGATGTGGGCAGGCCTTTGTCCATTTATGTAGATATGGCCTCTCCTTACTACTGAGACTGACTGCTAGGAAGATTTGGACAGTCCAGCAAGTTAGCCACTGAACTGTGTAAATGATTAAAATGACGCCGCAGTGCAAACACAGAGTTGCCTTTGAGCAACTATATCCTATTAACCTCTAAGGGTCAAGCCCCAAGTCATGTTCACCATCGACTGAACACAGTAGGCTCATAATTAAGTGTATATATATATATATAAAGATATATATATCTTTATATATAATATATAATAATGATTATATATATGTATATATAAAATCATTATTTTACATATATATGTATATTTGCAATGAATTAAAAACTCACTAGCTGTTTGGAAATGTTAACTGTCCTTTTGCCTGAGAATAAGGGCTTCTGAGGCTAATTTGGACACTTAATCAGATGAAGCACACACGTGTGGCTGGAAATCAGAAGGCTTTTGTACTCTGGTGACAAGCTGTACAGCAAGACATTCATGGGTTGAGATTTCAAGGAATTTTACTGAATACAATAGGAAAAACCATCTTGATCTTACACATTTCATTTCATTTTTGCTCTTGTTAGTTGGCTTTTCAAAAAGAAATGAGAAATCTTTTTAAAGTCCTGTCTGCATTTCTGAAGGCCTTGTCGGTTCTTTGCAAAGAGGCATTCCGCTCGGGCCCTTGTGCAGTCCGAAGGAGCCTGTTCCATTCTCCCTCTGCAGCTGTCCCCTGACTTGAATAGGCTCAAGGGTGAAAAGCTGAGAGAAGGGGATGTGGGATGTTGCTACTGGGAAGAGACAAGATTGTGGCATCTGAGGTTCTTCCGGTTTTGCAGATAGAGGTGGTCAATGTAGCAGCCAGATTTTTTTTAGGAGATAGTCCCAGAAAGAAATGAAATGCTCCAGTGTCATGAGGCATAGCACTACAATTCTAGAAAAGACTGCAAAGAATGGTTTCTATGGAAATGCAGCTAAACAGCCATGTCACCTTTTTAATGGTACAGCCTCGTCTCCAAGCTATGTCGCATCCCCCCAAAACACGAAGCAAACACCTTTGGGTACTTACTGCCTTTCCCCTGCCAGAATCTTGTTTTTATGTCTTTTCTTCTAAAAGCAGCTTTCCGAGTCTATTTGCCGTTTGTATCAATGTAGAGATACACACTTAAGCTTCGGCTCACGACTTCAAGGCCAGAGCACTGGAGCTTTACTTGAGCCCCACTTTGGACACCTTTGGAATGTAGGAACATTCCTCTTGTGAGATGTGGTCTTTTTCAAAACTTAGCAAAATGCAGAGCATGAAAACACAAAATTGGTGATAAGGATCAAGAGGCATTTTCTATCGATGCCATCTAGAACATTCCACGATGACGGAAATGTTAGTATCTGCTAGAGCACAGAGGTACTGACCAATGTGCAAGTTTCAGATTTGGAGGAGGGTGGGGCCTGGACAGTTCTCTGAGCCTTAAGCACCATTTCTCAAACTCAAGAGTTAGGGTGAGCTTCAGATAAGAATTGTTTTTCCTTTACCATCCTCTGACGGGACAGCGATAAGATTTCTTCTCTCTTTAGGTCTTCTATGGAAACTCAGACCGAACCTCCACAGTCCAGAACCTCCTGAGGCCCCCCATCATTTCCCGCTTCATCCGGCTGATCCCGCTGGGCTGGCACGTCCGCATTGCCATTCGGATGGAGCTGCTGGAGTGCGCCAGCAAGTGTGCCTGACGCCTCCTTCCTGCCGAGGGGGGCGGAGGGCTCAGAGCAGCCTGCAGGGGAACCCTGATGCGAAGGGGGGGACAAAAGCAGCTGTATTTTACAAGCTCTTTTCAATGCAGAACTGGGCAGAAAGAATTTCTTTTAAAAATAAAAAATATAGTTTCCAATTTCAATGAAAGAGAAAAAAGAAAAATGAGCTTATGTCCCACTCAGGGCCAAAGAAAATAAGAACAAAGAAAATAAGAACAAAGAAAATGTCCCTAAAACCAGTTTTCATACAAATGCCTAAGCAGCAGGGGTAATTTGCTGCTTTTGGTTTTTGTTTTTGTTTTGTTTTTGGTCTGACAGTGTGAAAGGTGTGGTCTCAGGGAACACAAAGGGGCCCAGAGAATTTACCACCCTGAAAACAGGAACATAGTTGCATAAAACTTTGATTTCAGTGCAAACGGGCAGCAGGCTTGCAGTTTCTCCTTCAAGTTTTCAGTGAATCATGGCCTTTTAGGACTTCAGAGTACTGGGTGTGCAGAGGGCAAGGTTTGGGGTGACTGGTTGGCCGAGAGGAGTCCTGCTCTCCTGGGAGGGTGCACAGAATCAATCACCCCAGGTAAAAGGGCCTCCTCTGCTCTGAGCTTTCACCCCCAGCACAGAATGCCCCCTTATCTAGGGCTACCATTTTTTTTTTTTTTTTTTAAGATTTTATTTATTTGACAGAGATCACAGGTAGGCAGAGGAAGGCAGAGAGAGAGAGGGGGAAGCAGGGTCCCCGCTGAGCAGAGAGCCCGATGTAGGGCTCGATCCCAGGACCCTGGGATCATGACCTGAGCCGAAGGCAGAGGCCCCAACCCAATGAGCCACCCAGGCGCCCCTAGGGCTACCATTTTTTGACAAGCTTAACATTTTGAAAACAGTTGGCCCAGGAGCTCTCACTGGCTACGCAGAGGAAGCCCATGAGCTAACTGCGTGCTTTGCAGGAAGCGGTCAGACCCTATGTCCCTAAGAAGGGCAATGTGGCCCTGTCTGTCGTGACCCAAATGTTTAACCTCTCTCCCTTGCCTTGCAACACACAAACATGCCTGCTCCTGAGCCTGCAACGGCCTTTGGGAAGGACCCCGGGCCAGGAATGGGCCTGGCCTTCCCCTCCTGGAGGAATACATTAAGCAGGGATCTTTCGGAGACAACAGCCTAAGTCTCCTCTGTCATTTACAGCTCAGCCTGAGTTTTCAGGCCCTTCCTTGGGAGAGGCTGGTAACATGGGGAGTGGAAAGGAGAGGTATACAAAAGTAGGAGCCTCTACTAGCGGCTCATTTTCCTGTTACTTTCTGTTTTCAAATGCCAAGCCAACTGAATGCACTCGCACTAACGTGATCGTGGATATCACATTCACCTTCTCTGTGAGGGGGAAGCCTCCTAAAAGCCCCAGATCTCTTTCCTGCTGTGTTGGGCTTAGAACAGCTTGATATTCAACCCACCGTCTTTCTAATCCCCATGCTGTATACTTGAAGCTGGAAAAAAAAAAATCCTTCTCTGGCCTTAGGAAAACATGAATAAATCCATTTAGAGCAGATGCCTGATTGGAGCCCCTTACTGGAAAGTTGAATGAAATTTTATCATGACATGGATTGTCAGAGAAAATGGCAGAAGCATAAGAGCTCAGGTCCTCTGCAACAGCCGCACCAGACACAGGAGGGGAGTACAGTTAAGAGGAAAGAAGAATGAAACAGTGTGAGGTAGCAATAGAGGTTCTCCAAGTAATTGTTCATGTTGGAAATTTTTGTTTTGTAAAGGTTTAATGAGATGAAGTCATATACCATACAAATTTCACCCATTTCAAGTGTACAACTCAATGACTTTAAGTACACTCAGAGTTGAGTGACCATTATCACAGTTTTAGAAAAATTCATCACCCCACAAAGAAACCCTGTACCTATGAGCCATCGCCCTCCCCCGCCCCCCACAACCAAGTCGCCCACTTGGCCCTAGGCAACCACTGATCCAATTTCTGTCTCTGTAGATTTGCCTATTTTTGACATTTCATGTAAACGGAATCACACAATTGTGGTCTTTTCTGTCTGGCTTCTTTTGCTTAGCATAGTGTTTTTCCAAGGTTCATTCATACCGTAGCATGTATCAGTACTTAATTCCTTTTTACAGCTGAATATCATTCCATTTATATGCATAGATGATATTGTATTTATCCATTCATCTGTTGATGGACATTTGGGTTGTCTCCATGTTTTTGGCTATTATGAATAATGCTGCTATAAACAACTGTGTACAAGTTTTTGTCTGGACATATGTTTTTATTTATCTTGGCTGTATACCTTGGAGCATAATTGTTGGGTTACATGGCAACTCTGTCTTTAACCTTTTGAGGAACTGTCAGTTTTCCAAAGGGGCCACACCATTATGCACTCCCACCAGCAATATATGAGAGTTCCGGGTTCTCCACATTTGTTACTAACTGTCTTTCTGATTAGAGCCACGCTGGTGTGAATGAAGTACTATCACACTATGGTTTCGCTCTGCATTTCCCTGTGACTAATGATGCTAAGTATCTTTTTATGTGTTCACTGCCCTATGGTATAACTTTCAGATCCTTTACCCACTTTAAAATCAGGCAGTCTTTTTATTATCAAATTGTAAGAGTATTTTATATATTCTAGATACAATCCCCTTATCAGATACACAACTTGCAAATATTTTCTCCTATTCCGTAGGTTGCCTTCTTACTCTCTTGGTGTAATCCTTTGAAACATATTTTCAAATTTTGATTAAGTTCAATTTATTCTTCTCTTTTTGTTCCATGTGTTTTTGGTATCATACCTGAGAAACCTTTGCCAAATCCAGATCATGAAGATTTACTCCTCTGTTTTCTTTCAAGAGTTTTGTAGTTTTACCTCTTACATTTAGATCTTTGATCAATTTCGGGTTACTTTTTGTATGCGGTATGAGGTAGGAGTCCAACTTCATTCTCTGCATGTGGACATCCAGTTGTCCCAGCGCCATTTGTTGAAAAGACTGTTCTTCCCCCACTGAATGGTCTTGGCATCCTTTCTGAGAACTCAACTGACCATAAAGGTGAGAATTTATTTCTGGATTCTTAATTCTATTCCATTGATCTATACGTCTTTTATGCCAGTACCGCAGTTTTGATTACTGCAGCTTTGTAGTGAGTATTGAAATTGGAACATGTGAGTTCTCCAACGTTGTTCTTCTCCAAAAATGTTTTGGCTATTGAGTCCTGTGAACTTCCATATGAATTTTAGGATCAGTTTGTCAATTTCTGCAAAGCCAGCTGAGATTTCACATTGGAAACTGCTCCATGCTCCAGAATTTAATAAACAATGACATATTGATATCCATAAGATGTTTATCTTCAGGTAACTTGTTTATAACAGCATATTAGTTACTTACTTCATTTAACTTATACCGAAGTATAAAACAAAACTTTTATTGAGGGACATCTGAAGCCTAACGGAATATTACTATTAAACACATGAACTATGTTTGTAGCACTATTTCTTTTGTGGGGAAAAATTTCAATTAAAAAAAATATACATAGTGTAGTAAAAACCCATTATTTTACCTTAGGTGAACATGTTTACTTTTATTATCACCAATCCTAGAGTGTGAAAGTCTACACTTTCAGGAGATTTTTTTTTTTTTAATTGCAGTAAAATATACATAACAGAGCGCAGATGTTTAAACAAATAAATGCAACGCTGTGAACAAAGAAGTAGCACTAAGTGTTGCCAAGATTAGAAAAAAAAATCGGAACTGATTTTGGTACTGAGTGTGAGAGAAGGTTACTTGGACAAAGCAAAGGTTACTTGGGCCTTTCCAAATAGATTCCGTCTCAGAGGGCAGAAGACTGCACCCCTGAGGTGAGTCTTTGAAGAGACGCTGACAGAAGCGCATCTATTTTGTCTACCTGGAGCGCGGGTGCCGAGGCCTGCTGTAAAGGCTGCTGCTTCTGTGATCCCAAGAATGGTGCCAGGCTGGGCGCTTCTTAATGCCGACAACTTTACAAGGCTGATGTGAGGATCAAATAGCATAAGTCCATCTGAAGAGTGTGAACGGGCTCTCTCGAACTGGCAGTGCAGACCCAGTAACACTGCTTTTTAACTTCAAAGGGGTGCCAACTGAGGCACAAATAACAGCTAGCTGCTATTTATTTAGAAGCTCTCAAGTGCGGTGCAGGTTACCATCTTGTTAAATCCTCACAACCACCCTATGAAGTCGATACTATGGTTATTTCCATTTAAAGATACGGAAACTGAGGCACAAAAAAGTTAAGTAACATGCCTAAGGCCACACAAGATGTGAGTGACAGAGGTAGGATTCTACTCAGACAAACGGACTCCGGATCCTGTGCAAGATCTTGGCCACTTCACCAGTCTCTGGACCTCCAGTGACCTGTTTCAACGAACTGCTCTATTCTCAAATCAGATCAACTACCACCTCCTGGGAGATGAATGATGGTACATGAATGGCCGTCTGTCACGAGCCCCGCGTCAGTTTTCTATAGATGGAGACGCAGCAACTGCCCTGCTCAGTAGTGCTTGAGGGTGTGGGCTTTACAGTGAACACACTAGGCTTTAAATCCTAGCCATGTGACCGTGGGCAAATTAACATAAAGTCCATAAACCTCAGTTTCCTCATCTATAAAATGAGGCCACTACTCGCGTCACTGAACTGCTGTGACAAGTACGTGCAATAATAGAAGTAAAAGCCTTGGCATTGCGCCTGGCCGTAATAAGTGCTACAAATAGAAAAATTACAAGCCAACAGAGAGTTTGATTCAGTCTTGATAAAAAGTATAGTTGAAATCACAAGTTTCTGGGACGATAAGGAGAAAAACACGAGTGAAGAAGTTGGAGACACGGTGCTTTTAAGAATGCACATCACTGGGTTTTAGCTCCCATCCTTTGCTTAAGAGAGATGAAGTTGAAGAATATTTATATATTTATATATGTTATCACACAATTTAAGTCCCTTCCCAAATTAACAATAAGACCAACTAAGCAAATGACCAAAGACAAAACTGGGGGCCTAAAATGGGTCAGTAAATCGGCTCCCACCTCCAACCTGTTTTTGTAAATAAAGTTTTATTGGAACATAGCCACATCCATTTACATATTGCCTATGCTGCTTCTGTGCTACAATGGCACAGACCCTATTGCGCACAGAGCCTCAAATATTTACTATCTGGCAAAAAAAAAAAAAAAAAAAGTTTGCCAACCCCCTACTCTAAAACATGAAGAAATACTTCATCTTTGCTTTTTCCAACACCCGGAGCAGGAGGCAGACATCTCTTCCCATCCTCCCAAACCACCAAGAGTGAGTGTCCAGCAACGAGCAAAGGAGACAACACAGCACTCAAGTATGAAAGAAACCAGTTTTCAAAAGGCCAGGAGGGGAAAAAAGCTTTATAAATAGGAGAAAAATAAAAGACTATCATCATTAAGTAACAGGATTTGCCCTGCTTTAACATTACTTTCTGTCCTTTAAACTGCTTTCAACTTCAAAGGCCCATTATCCCCCATTTGAAATCAAAAGAGTCCTTTACAAAGAGGGAACTAACATGGAGATGCTTGCTGTTCAAAAGCGAGGGACCACAATCCTTAAGATGGGGACAGCCTGGTCATCACATCAGTCAGTGCAAAATCTGCATTTTATTAAAGACATTTGGGAAGATCCATTCAAAAATACATTGTGCTCAGTAAAAATTAACCATTTCATGCTGATAATTAAGGTTACCACGGAATAGATATTTGTATAATATTTACAGCAACAATAGAAATTTTACAGAAGTTTAGAATGGAATACATGCCAGAAAAAACTTGATTAAGATGTACCAACACATGATACAAAGAGTTATATAAACACTTTACAAATGGTTCATAATTAGCTTGTGAGGAATTTAAATATTCAACACTTTAAATTCAGTTTGGATTCAAAAATTAAAAAGGTTAACACCACATCACACCCTTGCCACAGTAAAAAGTATGGAATTACACTCTGTATTATGGATTATAAAGTCTGTGCAATTAAGAATTTCCACTGATTCTTCATCTACCACAAATTTGGATGTTACATCATTCTGGCTTATCCATATGTTTAATTTCATGCATGCGTAGGGTTCTCAAAATCACCCTGCCCTGTGTCTTCCCAGATACCCCTTTTGAACTTCCTAGAGATTGAAGAAGCTCAGAACAGTCTTCTAAGTATATACAGAATAACTACCTGAATTCGAAATGGCACAAAGCAATTCTTGGAGATAGGAATTAGGGGCAACTATTTTGTTGGGCTTTCTTGTTTCTGTGAATCCAAGTTTACAGTGAAAATTCACTTTTTGCAATCAAAGCTTACCCATCCAGCCTGACTCAATCAGTGACCGAGGAGGAAATAAGGAGAGGGAAATAGATTGAGATGACTATACTCGATTGTGTATCTCTAGTGAAAATGGACTTTATACAAGCTTTGCTTTCCATTTTGGAAAATCTAAGCCATGGTGGAGAACTGAAAAGTTCTCCAAGAGAAAAAGCATCATTTTTTTTTTTTCTTGAAACTCTGAATGCTTTGTAACTAGAGCTTTTCACAACTCTGGCGATAAACACTTCAATCCCCCAACAGGGACAAAAGTCAAGGCATCTACCTTTTCTATTCCTGGGTTTCGTCTAATTAGCCCTGAAGCAGAGCACTAGGACAAGCTTGTCTGTGCCTGAAATGAAATCAGATCAGGCCTTTGGGAAAGTAAAATCCCAAACCAAAGGAAGTCCTGAGGAAATCTTAGCAGTCTGTCAAAACGGAAGGGATGGAGGAACAGATAAGGCCTCTTTCTCCCTGAAACTCTGTGCTGGAAGAGTAACAAACAAGGCAACTTCTAATCTGCATACAACATGGAAACCAATTTGTTTTTAAGATTCCAAAGGAGGATCAAAATGTGACCCAAGGATCAAATGGGATTCAGAGAGCTTAACCTTGTGGGTAATGAAGGGCCTTAGAAGTGAAGCCAGTTTCACTGCTGCAGTTCTCTGGCCCTAGAAATCCAACGTGCAGACTACTACAAATTTTTTCTGGCAAAACAAAAGACACACCTCCCTCAAATTTGGGAGTAAACAGTTATTGAATGAAGATACAATGTAGGTCATGATCATCTTTAATATCCTATAGGAAATACACAGAAAGGTGGGCCAGCCCCTGGAGTGGAGAAAGGTGGAGGCAGGACCACGCCTAACGCTGATGAATTAACAAAGCACTAAGGGAAATGAATATTCACGTAGTAACTGACTTGGCACAAGTCTATGATCTTTTATAGTACATTCAATTAAAAAAGAATAGAATAGAATAGGGCAGCAGGCCCAGAGTTTCCTCGCCACCTTACTTCTACCACATTGTGTGTATACAGACAGACGAGGGACTCGTCCTGTCCCGGCTTCATTTTCTTACATTTACTCATGGTTTCGAAGACAGATTTTTTTTTTACCCAGCTGATGAATCAGACCTCAAGATATTCTATATCTCAGCTGGTTAAGGTACAAAATGAAGAAATCAGAACCACTTACAAGTTTTTGTTTTTGTAAGATGGTTCTTTTAAGTCTCTGAGAGAAACTTCTCGTGAGATTCTGGCCCTGGAGATGAGCACTTAATACTAAGTGCAGCCCCTTTTAAAGAAACCATTTTAAAAAGTGTAAATCCGTTTTCTCTGCCTACACACTTTAATAGTGATGAACTGAAGGAGGCAAGGAAATATTTCAGTATGTTCTGACTTGGTTCAGTGTATCATACCACATCCCCAGCTCACAAAAGTATGAGTCTGCGGATCTCAGTGCTCGCATGGAGCTCAGTATCCCACTATAATGTAGGAGGTAACGAACTTCTAGATATAAAAGCAGTGCTCTCCAGAAAAGTGTTGTGACCAGGAGAGAATATGCAGATTTCTGAGTCCCAGCGGAATGCTGGGAGTAAGTCGCAATGAGCGATTGCCCTTGCTGAAAGTTGGGTCCCCACCCGGACCTAGGTGAACAGAAATGGACATAGCCTTCTACACACTTGAAAAGTAATCCTCTGGCCTTTAAAAAAAGTTGTACACTTATTGAGTCATTCTCAATACATAGCTAGAAGAAAATAAATGGCTTTTTTCCTTATTTACTCTAAAAACTAGTTTAAGAAGTGAGGATACTATGACGTTAACTAAGATAAGGGGTGCTGGGAAGGGAAAGTGGGAGAGCATTTCCTAGCGAAGTCCACTAATTTTCAGATTAGAAACATGCTAAACTGGCAAACTCTACAACCACAACATACTTTATAATACATGACGTGACTAGAAACTAACCAGCACAGCTCTGAGCTTAGAATTAAAGTACAACTGCATATGGCAAATCTTAAAGCAGGTTTTAAAACAGATTTAACCAAAGCGTACAGCACAAACACTCCTATAACAGCCACATCACAACCACCCGGAGAGAGTTTTTTTGCTTCTAATCGGTCTGTCATATGCCAATATTTGTAAAGAGCTATTAAATGCCTTGAAGAAAAGACAATGACATTTTCTTTTGGGAGACACAGCTAGAAGCCATGGATGCCTTTGAGCAGTTGGTAAAAATCATGCCAATCTGCCAGGCTGCTGCTTGCTTCTAAATATAGGCCTCGTGGCTCGATGAAAGATTTTCTCAAGATGCTGACCTAGAATTGAAGTTCTCAAACACCTGTAAAGCCCCTCTGGTCTCCTCCCAAAGGATGTACCTTGTAGCAGGCCCAAGACAATGAAAACAAACAGGATTCCAGGGATTCAAAAAGAGTGGTAGAAGATTCTTGCAGAGAATGTGATACTGAAGAGTTCATACCCGCCGTTTCTCCGGTAGCCTGGAGAGAACAAGGACAGAGCCGAGCTCCGCAGAGCAGTGAGCATGGAATCCAGGAGCGCAAGGTTTCTCAGCCTCCCCACCACTGACATTTGGGGCTGGATCATTCTCTGTTTGTGCGGGGATCCTGGGGATGCAGGATGTTCAGCAGCATTCCTGGCCTCTACCCGCCAGATGCCAGTAGCTCCCCCCACCACTGCCGGTTGTAACAACCAACTATGTCTCCCTATATTGCCAAATGTCCCAGGGAGGCAGAACCGGTCCTGACTGAGAACCACTGCCACAGAGACAGCTCACCTGAGCTCCTCAGCATGGAGCACTTTTGATCTGGGGCCCCGCAGAGGCTAACCCTCAGACTGAGACCAAGCGAGGTTCAGTCAAAGTTCATTCAGAACTTCCGAGAAGAAAAACGAGGATGGTGGTAAAGCAAAAGTAGAAAAACAGAGAAACGGAATTTCTTTTCAAAAGGAGAACGGCAATACTTCCGTAAAACAAAGTAATCCATAAGCCTTCAATTCAGCGGTATTTTGTCCGTTAGGAAGTTAGGGCAGAGAGCAGAATGTGAACGTCGTAAAATTTCCCTTCCTAAGGAAAATGCAGACTTTTGTGACTTTAAATCAAATCCTTCTTATCATGGATGGCAATTTTTGTGAGGTCAATGGTTCATCAACCAGAGGAAAACAGCAGTTAAAAGCTAAGAGAGGGCTCATTAGATTTGAAAGAAAACTTGACCATTCCCCTTGGCGAGCAGGAAGAACTATACATGCTAGAAATGCGGATTGTAGTTCACTTATTATAGCTTACTGAGGTCAATGAAAAGGCAGAATGGACAAAAGCGGAGACGAGGATAAAAGAGCTACCTCAAAAACACTAGTTGAAAACACTGTAGATATTTTCTGGCTCAAATCTGGGAATGTACGAAAAGTATGTATTGACTCTTCATCAGTTAGGTTTACTTTGCTCTAGGTAGAAGGCAATTATTCTAGCCCTTCTTTGAAGAACCATCATGAATATAAATGTTCTGCAAACATCTGAGATCCCAGTGTTAGCAAGGATGAAAACATGGGAAACCAGCCCCTAGGTGACAACGAGCCTCAAATGCCACGGCATGGCAATGTGACTGCGCAGTTCCTAAGCGCACAGCACAGTGAGAAGTCTTTCCGGAGGAAAAAAATGTAGTTTCTGGTTTGCAAGGAGGGGGGATACAAGGTACAGATCTAGTAGGAAAAAGAAGAGTTACACACCCTTTTAGAGTCATTAGTATCCAGGCAAAAACTGCTAAGGGTTCACGTCACTTAAATAACTGTGCAGCTTTGCCTGGGAAAAGCCAGAATTCAGAGCTACTTGAACAGTACTGAACTGGAGAAAGAAACAAGATATAAAAAGAACCGAAGAGCATGCAAACTATTGGTTTGAATCAAATCGTTTTAATGATAGTACCCAGTTGAGTTTCATTTTAGTGCCTATTACACTTATTAAAATCAAATAAAAAGCACCTTAAAATGACCTCTATATATAATCAATACACATCATTATAGTAGTTATATAAAAATGTAATATGCACACAATTTAAGCTTCAAGGAAACGAAGACCTTTTCTTTATAATCTTTATAATCATCAGAGCTATAATTCTCGATGTCTTGGGGGAGGTGGACAGTAACTCAGCACATTTCAATTATCACTCACTTGATTCAGGGGCTGATCCTCTCAGAATCCTGGGACAAGTAATAAATATTGAGAAATTACCCCTTGAAGGGGTGGGGGTGGGTCTTTAAAAATATTATTGCTAAGAGACTACTTCCAAAAATCGAATTCTCTTGATAGATGATAGTGAGGTGATTTCTGTCAAGAATGGCCCAGAGACACTGGGCTGTAACCCTTGTTGGCCACAGGCCTCGATGATGTTTGAGAGTAACTTGGGAGTCGAAGGAGATCAAATGAGGGAAAGAAGTCCTGTTCTGACCACATGCGTACTGATGTCCATGATAACCTTGTTATAAATGGACAGTCCCAGGAAGAAAGAGTGAGTATAGCAGTTTTCTCTACATCTGCAATTGCTTCAGGAGCCTTGTAAATACACTGCAAACAACAACAGCAGAACATTTGGAAATAGAAATGCCACACACGGATCTCCCGCCCCACCAGCCAAGAGTCTGCGGCATCGTGCACAGGACTCAGGAGCATAGAGTTGGTTTGCGACCGCGCAGCCTAGGAATGTTCACGGGCAAATCTTTGGTCTACACTCTACACGAACGCTAAGGAGAAAAGCAGATTCTCTCAACAAAGACCCATGAGTAACCCTGGATCTATTCTCCCCTCAGGTGCAAGGAACGTCCCTGGATGCGAACAGGAGCCGACCGTGAAGACAGAGACGAGGCCTGCTAGAGTTCTCACTGGCCTAACCGACTTTCTCGCCTATGGGTTCGGGAGGAGATGCTGCATCTTATCTGCTACCAAGGATCCCGTCTAGAGGCTACGGCGGGGCCTGCAAGTTGAGCGCGGTTCCCACTGTCAGTCACACGCAGCCGCGATTCAACTCCCTTGATTAGAAGTATAATACTCACTTCATATCACAAATGTATAAAAATATGGCAGATAGTGTCATAATGATACTTTCTTTAAGTGATTATATTTATAAAACAGACAGATATTTACCATATATATATATTTATATATAGAATAAAATACTCCTGATGCAATATATAAATGTTACTGTTTAGTTTTTATAGAAACTACTGTAGCTGTCCCACTGCTTCACAATGTTCCAAACAGCTCAAAATAACTTTACATTTAACATAAAAGGTATGATTAGAACAGTACAATATTAATTATAAATAAATGTTACAAATCCTATCAAATATGGAAGTTTAGAAAACAATTTAAGACATACAGTTAGTTCATCTGCTAACCCTTCAAAGGGATACTCTTGGATTACAATAAACCCCATATTTAGTTTAGGCCGGGAAAAAAAAAAAATCTGTGGTAAGGGCATCAGTCGACATGAATTTTTCTATCCCTTGCAGTACCAGAACACATCCTGGCTTTCCCAAGTTCAACAGGGATTGCACTAAAGCTGCAATGTACAGGGGAGAAATTGGCAAGAATGTCTTCTTCCTCAATGGCACACTCTATCCATTCTCACACAAGATCCGTGGGGACTGGTGGTCCCTAAGGAACTCCTGCGGCTCTAAGATCCCTGACTACCATTTGCGGCCGTGAGGAGCCGGAGGGCTCCACACATACAATATTGCACTCACCTTCATAAAGCTGAAAATACTGGCTGACCACCCCAGCCCAGCTCACTCCCCACCCCCCCCCCCCCCCACCCCCCCCCCCCTGGCTCCCCCACCCCCCCCCCCACCCCCTACCACAGCACACATTACAAGGCTGTCTCTTTTAAATCATTCAGATTTGGCATTCGAGACCGATTTGTTCTGTTATAGGGGTGCCCATTTGGCCCACTCTTGGCACCCAGCTGTTCAGAGTAGGAAGGCCCCTCTGTGGCACTCCGGGTCACAGAGGACACATGCCAACCAGAGTCCATCTGACCTGGCAGCTGGAGGGCTGGTCTGCCCTTTGGTGTGGGCTCCTGCCGGATGTTACTGCTCGCGCCAGAGGCCTGGCTCAGAGGGTGGATCCGAATTTCTGAGAAGGAATTTTTGGCTTGTTGAGTTGTTAAGGGCTGGAAGCGGGGGTCTGAGGAAGCCGGGTGATTTGAGGCTGAAGAGAGATGTAACAGCTTGCGCAGTGATTTTAACGGCTGGCTCTGAAAGAAAAGATGAGAGCGCATATAGGACTTAATTTAGAGTAGACTCGAAAGCTGGGAGAGACGGAGCACAGATCTGAGATGACTGCACGTAGCCAGCGGGGCAGGCACAGGGGAGGAGGGGCGAAGTCTAGCCTTAGCCTTATCTGTCTTTTTGTTCTTGTTCAAACAAAATCCAAGTTAGTTATCTTTAATGAAAAAACCTAGAAATCTAGAGAAGTCTAGAGCTGGTGTGGTGGCTGATCAAAGGCTCAGGCACCTTCTATCCGGCTGCATCCCATCTTTACAGGGGGGAATCTCATGCCTCAGCCAGCAGGAAGCAGCAAAAGGAACACGCCTCTCCCTTTTTGAGAAATCTTCGCAACAGCTCCATATAAACCTGCCACTTATTTTTTCACCATCCAGGACTCAGCCATTCAACCCTATCTAGCTAGCGGCAAGAGAAAACTGAAGAAATGGAATGTTTTGATTAGGTAGCAACATACTCGCCTAAAAAACACACACCCCCTTCTGTTCTGATCACCCCGATCTTCCCTTTCCCTTGACACTGTAAAATCTCAATGTTCCCTTTCTGTGCTTTTACTTTTTTCGGGGTGGGGGTAAGATCTGAGCACTGAAAAGTGAACAAAGCAGAGAAAAACAAGCAAAAGCCCTACAGACTCTAAATTAACGCAACGGACTCACAGGAGGCTTTGGATTCCTAACATGGGCTCACAGCTGCCCTGCTTGTCTCCTGGGTGGCTGCGGCCTGGATTCCACACATGTTGCACTGCGGAGGGGATTGTACTTCAAGGCAGAAGGGAGGGTCCTGGCAGCCACCTACCCCGCACTGGGCAACTCTTCTCAGGCGACTGCTGAACCACGGCTCCCCCACCAGCGAAGGGCTCACTCCCCTCTCCTCCTCTATGTAATGTGCGATGAGGCTTACCATCAGAAGCGGCATGTGAAAACACCCTGAAATTCAGGGCCCTCGACAGGGACCCTGCACTCAAGATGTACCCCTAGCCTCTGGCTACCAAGTCTCAAGGGCCATGCGTTTAAGGGCTTGGCAAAGTTTTAATAAAATGTTGATGATCTCAAGGAATACTACAAGATCTGAAGGATCAGATCACTGAAATCGAAGGGAAATTGCTTGAGAATGGACTCAGAAATTGCTCCTAAGGAAGCATCTGCCATGGCTATTCCAGGGTCTGTCCACAAAATCTCTGTGGTCCCCAGGGGAGGTGGCACAGCACAGTGTACATCCCAAGTGCTCCAAGTTATGTTTTTTGTTACTGAAACTGGTATGATAACACAATAAGACTCCTGGTGATTTTTATAGCCCTGACCACATGTGACTGTTGAGCAATTACAATAATTTGGGTCCAGCTAGAGATATAAAGTAACCTGAAAACAGCTTCTTAGCAAAAAGAAATGGCTACACAAGGAAGGTTCTAAAGCCCCATACTCTTTTTCATAAAACTGGGAAGAGAACATTAGGCTGTCACTCAGAGCCTTGTGCTCTTAGTTCGGATACATAGCCAACAACTTGGGTATCTGGTTCTCTACACCCTTTCTATCACCTTCCCTGCCCTTAGCCGGTAATATGTTAGAAGCAGAAAACATAAATGGTTGGCCAAATACAAGTGAAATTTGGGAATTCCCGTCAGTGGCTCTAAGTAATAGTTAAAGAAAGTAAACAACAAACCTATAAAAATAGACCCTCTTTGTCCAAATCACAGAAATCTGTGGCCATCTATAGGTATAAGCAATCCTAGAGCTCCAAAAGCTCATCAGGTTGTCAGAAATTACAGTACAGAAGCATACTAGCTTTATAAAAATTTTAGTATCATCAAAAACAAGTTAAATTATGTCACTGTACTCACTAAGGGATACTGAAAAGATGCAATATTACATTTCCAATCATAATAGTTGTCCAAAGGAGATACACCTCAGTTACCTCAAAAAATTTACTGATTCATTTTCTGTTTATCCCCATTATGGCAGATAAATGCAGTTATATAATATTGCATAATATGCAGTTCCTAATACAACTGTTTGATTTTCTATCAAAAACTGTATCAATTTCAGAAGCTTATTCTTTCAAGAAAGGTTATCATATCTGTCTTTCAAGGCCTAATTCGTATGCTGCCACATTTAACGAAACCTTCATCTTCCCACTACCTCTCACCGCCCCCTACATTTTATGGCATGCCTCACTTTTTACCATGAATTATGGTTATTTATAGATTTTCTCTCTCTCCCAGGACGTTAGCATTTATGGGCTGGGACCACATCTTCATTATTCCCCTTACACCACTCTAACAACTACCCGCTATCCTCCCCGACCTAGGGCTAGGTGAAGGCTAATGGAAGCTCACTTTTTTTCCCATTTGGACATGGGTCACTGAAACAAGATTCATCTGGACTCCCAAGATGCATCTGCTATTCACAGTGAGGGTATATCCTGAGGAGGCTCCCAGCCTGGTTGTAACACTAAGGCTGAATTCCTCAACCTTGCCCTCCTCTCAAGCGAGATAGTCACTGCAGAGTCTAAGAATCTAGGAGCGTTACAGGCACTACTCACTTGGGTCTGTAGATCAGAGATCTTCTCAGGACGCCACTCCTTTGGTCTGCTGCTCGGGGTGCTAGCAGAATGAATGGCTTTCTGTAATGTCAGTAGATCAGGGCCATCAGAATTGGGCACCTAGAGCAGAATATGGGCAAGGATTCAATAAGAACCCCAATAAGCCCTACTTAGCTATGCAACCACACCCAAGAGGAGAACAAAAGCAAATCAAAGGAAACCAAACCTCGACCCCACCCCCCCAATAAAAAAGGAAACCAAAACTCTCCCAATGTTCACAGTGCAAGTGATGCCAGTTAAGTTCTGCTTCCCTCTTAATAATTTTCCCTGTATTAGGAAAAATTGGCAGATGTCATGCAGCTTTGTTAAAACCTCAACCCTTAAAGCATTCCCATGCTGTTAGTTTCAGTCGCTGTAAGAGAGAGCAGTTAAGTTGGGCTGTACCAGAAACTGCTGTCGTATCCTCATCCATATTGCAGTTAGGTTATGAACCAGTTCAATAAAACAAAAATTTGCTCCTGCTGGGAAAATGATCCAAACACTGTATTTGGTGGTGCCCAAAGAAGCCTAGCAGGCTTTCAAGGATACTGAAGTGGGAGAAGTATGGTTTGAATCATATTCCCAAGACACCACCGAGTAAATCTGGGTCTAGCATTACACAGTATGAAAACCTGGAACTTTGTGCCACAAACTCCAGATGAATGCAATTGGTACTTTCACCGATTTTGGTGAACACAGAATAATGCCAAATGCCAAGCAAAAGCCCTGGCTTTACACTAAGTGACCAGCAAAAGCTAGAGCCAGGCGAGGAAAAAGCAAATCACCGACTAAGAAAAGTGGAGTCTGCTGGCTCACTCAATTTGGTCAATTCAACTTGGTTTCAAAGAACAAACTGCCAACCAAGTGTTAACAGACTTAGTGAGCCAAATGAAAAGACATGGTTAGTTATAAATGTTAATCAAATTCTCTACAGGAACTAAGGGATTTTATGAATGCCGTCTGCCCACAAGTGGCTAACCAGACAACCCAAACTAGCCTTTCACTAGTTTGTTTAGTAGCCTTTTAGGCTTCAACTTCCGTAACTGATTCACAAAATCCAGAATGGCAAAGAATTGATATTTTAGTAACTTTATGGAACTGGCTCAGGTACTTAACTAGCACAAAGAGAATATGACCTCATGAAAATACAAGACATGCTGTGGTCATCAGTAAAACAAGTTTACTGGAGCAGTGTGCAGGGCTACCGTACGTAAAAATGGGTACCATGGGTGGAGTGACTACAGGAAGCTTTTTCAAAGAAGAACTATGCTTTAAATGATTCTTTGAATTAAAAAGAGGAAAGAGGGATTTCTTGATGCTTGGATTCTCCCCGTTGGTGGAATCTGTCTGCAATATAAGATACAAATAAACTAATTGCAAAAAAAAAAAAAAAAAAGAAAAAAAAAAAAAAAAAAGAACAGAAAAGAAAAAAGAAAGAACAGAAAAGAAAGAAAGAAAGAAAGAAAGAAGAAAAAGAAGGGTATTCTTACTGAAACTCCTAGCCCTTGGGAGCCCTGATACTGTTCAATGTTAACGGTCACTTAAGGAAACTCTGTGCTGTGTGTGTACCTAGAGGAGTTCTGTGTCATTTCTCACCTGGACATGGAGATGCCAACAAAGTAAATTCAAAACCTGCAAAAACTTCAATGTATATAAAGAACATGCGGTCATGATCCTTACCTATAATGGGAATGCCTAGAAACCTACGTACGTCTAGTCACACTGAGCTTAGGAATAAGATTATTGTAAAGAATTGTGTTTAAAGAGCTACTAATGAACGTCAATCTTTTCCTAATTGCTAGAGAGGACTTCAGTGACTAAAGCATTGACCACGTGATCTGCCTATGGGGAAGAGGGGGAGAAGAGGATACAGCAAACCCTTTTCGACATGGTCAACTCCTGAACCAGAAAACATCACATGGTCTACCATCATGGAAGAAGCCTGGTTCTATGCTGTTAAAGAAATATTCACTCCAGGGAAAATATGTGGCACCATTCACAATACAGGTTTTCAAAGTGAAAAAACAGAAAGTTCAATCTTTAAATTGATGCACGATTACCAATTGAGATACTAACTAACTAGGGTACAATTACCAAGTTGGCAAAGTCACCATATGCTCTGAGGGCTTACGTAACTCTGGATATGGAACTGAAGCCAGATTTCCCAAGGCGGCTTCCAGATTTGCTTGAGTCAAAGCAGGCACCTTTGCAATACAGAATTATTTTTTGGCACCACTTTTCCCTGTTTTGGATAGCTCAATTGTTAGAGAACTAGCATATATATGAAGGTATTCAGATCACCTTGTATGAAGCCATTCAATTAAGATAGCCCATCGAAGGTTCCTCTTCCTACAATGGGATCCCGGGGAAGAGTTTAACTTACATCGCTAAGGAAGCCACAGGAGAGTTCCCAGCAATCAGGGGCCAGAGGCCCTGGACCGGCGATGGGCCTGCGGCAGGTACTGAGCCCGGGCCTGCTATTCAGAAGAACCCACCTCTAGCTCTCCTGACTGATCGTGTGACTTCGGGCAGGTTACAACTTGCCTGGGCAGTCCTCTATCCGTGAAATAAAGGTGTTACAACTAGATTTAGGACCCAGTGAGGTTTAAAAATGTCCTGTTTCTCTACATGCACTGGGCACATATTTCTTTCCTTCCTTCTTTCTTTCTTTCTTTTTTTTTTTTTTTTTGAGTTTTATGCAAAGGCCACAAAGCTTTAAATCTTTCTAAGCTGGTTTACCTAGTTTCCTTTTGCTGAGTTCTAGCAAGTGAAAAAAAGGTAACTTTAATTCTGTTCCAACGCTTACTTGAAGAAGGCAGAGTTGACGTCACATTAGGCTTAGGAGCCTGATGTCTGGTAAAATACAGAGAGCTCTTTGGAAATCTTACTCTACAAACCAAAGTCCTTAAAAAAATTTTTCTTCTAGGGTGGCTGGTGGCTTAGGCGGTTGGGCGTCTGACTCTTGATTTTGGCTTAGGTCGTGATCTCAGGGTTGCTGAGGCTGAGCTCTGCTTTGGGCTCTGGGCTGGTTGTGGAGCGTATTTGGGGTTCTCTCGCTCCCTGTGCACCCTCTCTCTCTCTCAAAAAAAAATTCTTTTTCTTTTAATTAAAAAAATGCAGAGGCACAACTTTTGATTTGTGAGGCTTAAAGCACTGTGGCCTATATAGAGATATTTTGCAGTTACTTTACATATGGAAAATGAAATGTATACAAACCTTAAAGAAGTTTGAGTGGAGAGGATGTTGGAGAATAATTATTTTCTTATTTGCCCTAATCTATACTATTTGAAAATCTAAAATTGAACCAGATCCTGAATAACAGAGTCAGTCAACATGTATACACTCAATTCATGCCCTGGTGAGCTAGGGACTTTAGGTTAAATGTTAGTCTAATGCAGACAGACATCAAAAGCCAAGTCTATACACAAAACACCTTCAATTCCTTGGTTCCTGCTACTTTCTTCCACTTAATTACCCCACAGTGGCTACAGACCTGAGGTTAAAAACAAAAACAAAAACCTCAAAATAAAAATAACAAGGGTTAGGAGAGATAGTCTAAGTTCAATGTTCATGATGGATAAATATGTTCTACAGACAATGATAACAGTTTTATTGTATTAGCACTTTAAATATTTTAAGCTTTTCCACTTTAATAAATCAGGTCTATTTTGTTCATCCCATCTAAATAATAAATGTAGCAATATTTGACTGAGTGGCATTTTGATGTGACATTTTGCTTTAAGTGAATTTCAGGTAGAGATATAGGCAGCTTTTTAAAAAACGTGAATGCTTCAGGAAATATTATGCAGCCATTAAAATGAAGATAATAAGATCAGTGTAGTAATATATATATTATAGGTATGTGTGATCGACAGATATACTATGAAAAGTCAGAATACAAAACTGTACAAGGATTATTATTATTTAAAACAAACTAAAAAACCACCTTCTTTCTACAAACATATGCATAGACTAAAAAGCTAGGAGGAAAAATACCAAAGTCCTAATGCTAGTTGTAATAGGGTAATAAGATCAGTGTGACAGGGTGATAAGATTAGAAATGACCATTTTTTTTCTCAATTTTTCTAAAAGGAAAAACATCAATTTCATAAATACGCAAGTGAAAGAATAATCTAGAAACATTATCTAGGAAGGTCTTTATTAATACTTCCAGAACATCTAGGACCTTACTTTGGGTATTACATTCTGTGCTAATCATCTATCTCATCTTTACTTACCACTGAGTCATAATCCTAGAATCTTTTTTCCTTTTTAAAAAATGAGAGTCAATCATGTATGAAGGAGAAATAGAAACAAAAGCGTTTAAAATAGCTGATTCAACACTGTCTGGCCCTGGAAGTACCATAAAGCAAAGGGGGAAGCAGGCCTCACGTGGGTGAAGAGTTTCCTGCTGGCCTAGAGGCCTGGCTTTCCCATGTTTCCTCACGTCACTAACCAGCAGGATCCTTGCTTGGGTGGTTCAGTGATGTGATGTGCACGGTTCCATGGAGCCAAACCTTGGTTCAGGCAGAGGGCTCCCAGGAGATTAGACTCGTTCCATTTCACAGTTCAGTCACAAGATAAACATGTCTTCCTACTAAAGAAAGCCCTGAAATGTCAAATACTATTCTCCTCTCTGTGATTATGCGGCCCAGAAATGCACTTGTCAACATGGCAACTGGAAAACCAGCCAGGGAAGAATAATGAATGATGGTTAGTTATAAATTTCAAGATTTAAGCACACAGCAAAACCATTTCCTAAGTTTTCACACGTGTTTAACCCCCAAAGAAAAAAACCCTGCAGTTTCATAGTTTCTACATGAATATAAATCCACATGGATGTTTACCGAGAGAGGTTAGTGCTCTCTCTCATCCAAATTAAATTTCTTCTATTCCTGGAGAGTCTGTGGAATCTAGAAAAGGCTCTGTGAGAGGAGGATAGTTGGATAGAATTTAGAAAGACACATATACAATGTACGCATGTCAAATCTCAGTAAGAAAATAATTCACTTTCATTGCCACATCCAAAATGTCAAGTACCCACAGACTAATGCAGACTCGTGTGCCACTGTATACAGAAAGTAGCCATCTACTTACTGTTTGAGATTTCTTCTTTTTCTTTTTCATTGACCTGAAAAAACCTTGTTTCTCCTTTTCCTTGAGTTGTTCGGAATGACTAATGTTTTCAGGACTTTTCCTAAATGGGAAGACATTTTTATCATATTGATCTTTCAATCTTTCTCCTGCCATTCTATGACAAGTACAATGAAAACTAAAAAATGCATGAAACCAGATTCAAACAGCCATGACAAATCAAGCACATAGGTAAAGAGCCTCTAAAAAGCACAGGGGGGACTGAATCTATCAGCCATGGTTAATGATTAGCCTTTGGCACAGCTCGCTTGAACTGGCCATTTGATCATTATTACAAATGATCTGGTAACTGCGCTGCAGAGTCTGAAAAGCACACAGTTTAAAGGATGGATGCCTTTTTCATAACCCTCCAAGGGAAATAGCTGAAACATTTTCAATATCTTTGTTTTTCTATTTACCTTTCTAAAACCAGCATGAGAAGTTCATAATTAGTGGCTTGCCAAGATACTGAACATAAAAAAACAAAACAAAAAAACAATGGTGCTATAGAAGCACTGTAAATAAAAGTAAAAATTACCTCAAACTGAAAAATCCCTTCATAAAAACCCTTTATCTATTTATTGGAACTAATTCGAAAAATAGATCCAGTAAGAACATGGACAAGATGAATGCTTCAATAAAAAGTACTCATGGAAAAAAAGCTTCTAACTGAAAATAACGGACAGCATTAAGCTTCATGCCACACTGACTCCATCAGGTATTTTAACACAAATAGGAGGTATTAACAGACAGCAAACAGAACACCGTGGCCTTATTAAGTTGATGACTCGTATGTTAACAAAGGTCCTGTATTACTTAATTTCATTTACAGTCTTTAAAAAGCAACTCAACTGGTGCTACTCTTCAAAAAGACAGATTCCATGGGCTCTATTTTAAATTTTAACATATGACTGTGCAAAACCATTTTCTCAAATGATTGAATTCCTTCTATTAGCTATTCCCTAAAATCAAGAGCCAAACATTAAAGGTGAGAGTTCATTCATATTTGGTGATTTTAGAACACGCAATGGTGATGAAGTTACTACAATATCTAAGAAAATAATGAGCAAGTAGCATTCTTGATGAAATCCATGTGGAAACAGTAAACATCTATATAAACTGTTACAGAACCACAGGCTAGAAAACACCACAAAGCTATCAAAAATAAATCAAATCTTCAAAAAATTTCAAGTAATCTAAAGGAATACAAATATAATACTAAGTGAAAAACTACAAGATTCAAAACTTGCTACATAAGGGGAGCCTGGGTGGCTCAGTGGGTTAAGCCGCTGCCTTCAGCTCAGGTCATGATCTCAGGGTCCTGGGATCGAGTCCCGCATCGGGCTCTCTGCTCGGCGGGGAGCCTGCTTCTCTCTCTCTCTCTCTCTGCCTGCCTCTCCATCTACTTGTGATCTCTCTCTGTCAAATAAATAAACAAAATCTTTAAAAAACAAAAAAACAAAAAACAACTTGCTACATAATATGATCCTAATTGTATTAAAAAGAAAAAAAAAAGATGGGTGCCTGGGCAGTACAGTTGGTTAAGCATCTGACTCTTGGTTTCAGCTCAGGTCATGATCTCAGGTCATGGGATTGAGCCCTGCTCAGCAGGGAATCTGCTTGGGATTCTCTCTCCTTCTCCCTCTGCCCCTCCTGCTTGTGCTCTCCCTCTCTCTCAAATAAATAAGTAAATCTTTAAAATAAAAAGGCATATATGTGTACACACACACACATACACACACACTTTTTAAAGGCAGGAATAAGGGCGCCTGGGTGGCTCAGTGGGTTAAGCCTCTGCCTTCGGCTCAGGTCATGATCTCAGGGTCCTGGGATCGAGTCCCGCATCGGGCTCTCTGCTTGGCGGGGAGCCTGCTTCCTCCTCTCTCTCTCTCTCTGCCTGCCTCTCTGCCTACTTGTGATCTCTCTCTGTCAAATGAATAAATAAATTCTTAAAAAAAAAATAAAAATAAAGGCAGGAATAAAACAAAATAAAATCTTAACAGCTACCATCTCTGGGTAGAAAGATTATTGGTGATTTACTATTTCTTCTTTTTAGTTTCAATATCAAACGTGTACTACAGATATAACAAAAAGGTTGTACAAACCACAGAAAATTTATTTGAAAACCCCAAAACTCAAGATCTAAGACAACAAGGGAAGAGACTGAAAAAGAGAGACAGATGGAGAGACAGATTAAAAAACAGGAAAACATGACTCTGTGAAGGAGCAATGATCATTTCTTCTTAAGTGTCTAGCCTAAAAGTTAATGGGAATACCAAGGAAGTAAAAATTGGGACTGTAGGCCCAAGTGGTCCTGAAACTCATTAGGACCTACAATCATTGACAGTTCCAAGTTCTGAAGTGAAAAGTTTCATAATATAACACAACCAATAAAAATAGGTAGCATTAGAACTCAGAATGATACAATTATAGTTTTGGAAGCTAGAAAACTTCAGATATGATGGCATAGGTAAGAACAGAAGAGTGGAAAGTTCGGGTTCTCAGGAATACAGCAAATACAGTGTAGTTTGCTGGAATCACAAGAGAACAACTCTCAGAACTGAAAGGAACCTCACATAGCATCTAGACCAACCACCAATACTATTTTTAATGCCTTATAATAACTTACAAAAGTTAAAGAACTATTTGCTTATGTTACAGCTTATGTCCTTCCATAATGGGGTCTGCACCTAACCTAGAAGCACAGCAAAGTATTCAGATAAACAGGGAAATTTATTTTTATTTATTTATTTTTTTACCCAATCAGAATGTAAGTCTAACAAAATCTCCAAGGTCTGCTGAGGGTCAATATAAAAGTGCTTTCTGCCAATCCAGGAAATCTTTAAGGGGGACACATTCATCATGACTGCAAGCTCAGGATGGGAATGGGCATTACTGTAAGAATGCTAACGCTTGTGTGAGAGCAAGAGAAGGCTTTGAGACACTAATCCTACAAGGAACAGATCTGGGATGGGAAGAAAAGTCTATCCAGTAAGAAGAAAGTGAGGGGGGCCAATGAGAAGGGTAATGAATGAGAAACAGCAGGACGACAAAAAGCCCAGGGTTTGCAGTCCCTTGTGAGCATAAAATGCAGGAAGATCAGAGACCCTCTGTAGGGTCTTTTCAGAGATACTGGGATAAACTAGAGCCCAAGGAAAGGAGGAATGATGAGGAAAACATCTTCAGATTGAGACTGAGCAGAAGCGGTGGGGCCAAGACAGGCAGGGAAAGATCCCAGAGACCAAAACAAAGAAGGAAATAAGTTACCCTTGAACTACAAAGATGAAAGCTAAGAGTGAAGCATGAGTGTGCGTGTATCACGAAAGACACAAAAAGGAAGTCAGAGAGAAAAAGAGCGCAAGTGGGAGAGAGAGAGAAAAGGGAGACAGAGAAAGGAGAAAGAGAGGGAGAAGCTACATGGACACATACACATACAGAGAGTTAGAGAAATAGAGGGAGAAAGCCCGGAAGACAGACTCAGAGAGAGGCAGAGGCGGAGAGAAGCCGCCTGGAACACAGGCACCTGAAGAGCTGTGTGTTGTACAAAAGAATAAAGACAGAGACTAGATCAGTTACAACGGGTACTATACCATAACTTATCTCATCTGTGAATTCTGGACCCTATGATTATACGGGGTAGAGGCAACAGACGGTCCAAGAGGAGCAGCACGAGGGAAGGACAAATGGACGATCACATCCATCTCAGGTACAGGTTTTGAGAAGGACCACCCAGCTAGTCACCTGGCACATTATCCGGGGCCGATCAAACAGCTGGGGTAGGGGGTAACAACCTCCCCTACTCTGGTATCCTCTCACACAACAGCTGTTTTATAAGGGGTTAAGAGGAAAGAGAGAATGCAAGACTCCCCTAAAAAAGGAAGGAACTAAAGTTGACTGAATGGAAGTCAACAAACACTTATGGAGTCCAGTGTATGCGGTGGGAGTGGTGTTAGAGGTGTTGGGGCTAGAGAGAAAAATAAAACAAGGAGTGAGACGAGAAGCGGCTCACAGACTCAAGGTGGGATACCCACAGGTTCGCCAGAGGGTCAGACGTTGGTGCTTCAGTACAGCAGCGTGACTCCTTCCCTGCTACCCCCCTCCCCTGGCCATGCGACTAAACTAGTCAGCTGATGTCTAGGAAAACAATCAGTGAACCATTTTATGAGTTACGGTGGCAGGCGATAATGGATGCCAACATATTCATAACTTAACCAGAAGAGAAAGCCTGGGGCTGTGTGCAGTGACAGCAATCCTTCACTTACCTTAATTGCTGGGATTCCTACAAACGGTATTTTATACACTTTGCCTTTTTTTTTTTTTATTAAAGATTTTTATTTGTTTATTTCACAGACAGATCACAAGTAGGCAGAGAGAGAGAGAGAGAGGAGGAGGCAGGCTCCCTGCTGAGCAGAGAGCCCGATGCGGGACTCGATCCCAGGACTCTGGGATCATGACCTGAGCCGAAGGCAGAGGCTTTAACCACTGAGCCACCCAGGC
>NW_019154107.1:736585-841343 GCF_002288905.1 Enhydra lutris kenyoni | reverse complement strand
GGGCTCTCTGCTCAGCAGGGAGCCTGATGCGGGACTCGATCCCAGGACTCTGGGATCATGACCTGAGCCGAAGGCAGAGGCTTTAACCACTGAGCCACCCAGGCGCCCTACACTTTGCCTTTTTAAGGAAAGTTAAGAACAGCCTGTTTTAGAAATCTATATGCTTCATGGATATCTATTCTACATATGAAACCATGAAGGCCAGAAATGATATTCCTACCGGGAGCCTGAGAAAAGACAAAAATACCCCTCACCTCTCCCTGGCTATTATTTGGGATTTCTCTCCCTCTTCACACTGTATTGTTGCCCAGGATTACTTCTTGCCTGTCAACCTCAGTGCCAACTGCTAAAACTGTGCATAGGAGTAGACAGGCTTTGGGGGACCTGGCTGGCCTCTGTCGGTTGAGCAACCGAATATTGATTTCAGCTCAGATCATGATCTCAGGGTCACAAGGTGGAGCGCCACGTTGGGCTCCACGCTCAGCACAGTCTGCTAGAGATTCTCTCTCCTCCTCCCCGCCACCCCTACCCCCGCTTGTGCACATGCATTCTCTGTCTCTGTCTCTAGAATAGATAAATTAAAATCTGAAGGGAAAATAAAAGAGTCAACAGGCTTATAGGGAGGGAGGAGGTGTTTTCCCATTAGTAAAGATGGATCTGACTATATTAACTCTGTTTTTTGTTCTGAGATATTCTGGCTTATCTCCCAGTTCTAGGCTGGACTCTGGATAGCTAAGATGGCCAGAATAGCCACTCTGGATGTTATACTACAGTATCAACTACTTTAAAATATGATGCAGTGGGACGCCTGGGTGGCTCAGTTGGTTAAGCAGCTGCCTTCGGCTCAGGTCATGATCCCAGCGTCCTGGGATCAAGTCCCACATCGGGCTCCTTGGTCTGTGGGGAGCCTGCTTCTCCCTCTGCCTCTGCCTGCCACTCTGTCTGCCTGTGCTCGCTCTCTCTCTCTCTTTCTGACAAATAAATAAATAAATAAAATCTTAAAAAAAAAATATGATGCAGTAAGTCAGTCTTTCCATTCCAACAATGAGTACACTCTAGAAATATTCTCGTCCCAAAAGAAATGGAACCACCACTATCAAGGAGAAACAGACTGCCCTTAGGCAAGTGACAATTTAGGAAGAGCGACTCACTGTGTTACCATAGCAAGGCTTGTTCACGTTTTTGTACGTTATCAAGCTGCATTTCTCTCAAATATACACAATATGGTGAATGAGATCTCTTGTTCAAGAAAAAAAAAATCAAGGTAAGTTCAATGAATGACTTAGACCAAGTTAGACTGTGATGCTCAAAGGAGAAGGGTATCATAGCAGCATTAACATGAGGAGCAGTGGGAACAAAAGAACACTGCGATTCAAACTGGTAATTCTGAAACTCTCTCAAACTTCAAAATAGCATTATCAAAGTAGGGATGACTTGATGAAGGCTTGTCTAAAGTCTGAAGTTCAACATCCCAATTTTACCTGTTAATTCTTTAAAAACAAAAACAGAAACTACAACTGTTTTCAGGTTTCTACATATACCTTACCCAAACAAGCTCTACTCAAACTGACTATCCAAAAGACAGAAACAATGTTGTTAATACTACCTATCCCACATTTGGATTTAGTTTTGGTCTGACCTACCTAATTTTGATAGAACTATGTTAATCTGTAATTGATTCTTTTTTTTTTTTTAAGATTTTTATTTATTTATTTGACAGAGAGAGAGAGAGAGCGAGAGAGGGAACACAAGCAGGGGGAGTGGGAGAGGGAGAAGCAGGCTTCCCGCCGAGCGGGTAGCCTGATGTGGAGCCCGATCCCAGGACCCTGGGATCACGACCTGAGCTGAAGGCAGACACTTAATGACTGAGCCACCCAGGCGCCCCCGTAGTTGATTCTCTTTTAAATCATCACCACTCCATTATGCAACATCCAATAGGAAAAACAATTTCTTCTCTACCTACTTAGTCTCACAATTGAGATGCTATTCGCATGGCTTATGAAAGCCTCACTTGAAAACTGTCCAAGCCGGTAACTACAAGCTGTACCTGTGCTCCCAGGTTAATGTATAGGAGAGCTGGTCTACAGTCACATGGAAAAAGAATGCAGCAAAGTTTCTCAGTGAAGGAAGTGGAGGGGAGACATGTGGTAAGTCATACTGAAGTTAGAGGACATCCATGATAAAAACTGCTGCAGCTAACAGTAACAAGTCACAGTGTGCCCGGCACTGCTCTCGGTGCTCCTGGTGTTTTCTCCCGTTTAATGAGGTAGTATTCGTAGGCCTATTTTTACAGATGAGGAAACTGAGGGGCAGGGGTTAAAGTCACACCGACAGAAGGTGACATTAATCAAGATGTCCGGGGGCGCCTTGGTGGTTCAGTGGAAGCCGCTGCCTTCAGCTCAGGTCATGATCTCAGGGTCCTTGGATCGAGCCCCGCATCGGGCTCTCTGCTCGGCAGGGAGCCTGCTTCCCTCTCACTCTCTCTGCCTGCCTCTCTGCCTACTTGTGATCCCTCTCTGTCAAATAAATAAGTAAAATATTAAAAAAACAAAAAACAAAAAACACAAGATGTCCTATTTCTAGAGTCCAACCTCTTAGTCACTAATGTTAAAACTCTCATTCAATAAATAAGGCAATGGATGTAAATGAAAACATTTATAGCTTTAAAAACATTGTTTTTACTACTGGTTTAAAAATAATGAAGTTATTTTTACCATAGGGCACAGAAGCACTAAAACCTCGATACAACCCTGCCAGCAGGGTGAAAACTGCACCCCTGCACAGGTTAGGAGCACCGACGGATGTAAAACCCTTCTGTGACTTCCAGCAATAAACACCAGAGTTGGAATCCGATAGAACGGCTCTATTCTAAATTCGCAGTGTTATGGTGATGCACCACTTTATTCCAAGTAGAGCACTAGGTGGTTTTATGAAGTACACATCGACACCCCTCACATCTAGATTCTGGGCAGTCCTCTTTGGGCAGCTGAGAGTATAAAGTCTATGTTACTAAATTTTTTTTTTTTTTAAAAAGGTCCTTACTCCCCAGACAGATCCTGCTGATGAGACTTAATACTTGATATAACTCTCCCTAAATTTTTACTACATATGACTCAAAGAAGATAAAAAAGGACAAACAACTGGCACATCATTTTAGCCTCTGACTACCATTATGTTTTTTGGTGGTAGCATAAAGGGTGTCCCTCCATTTCTCTCCTTTCACCCTGAACGTACGTCAGGTGGCACAGAGGTTAAAAACATAAGCTTTGGAGTCAGATTCTATGTAGGCCTAGATCCTGGCTCCCCTCTCCCTGCTAAGGGCTGCCCAGTGCCAGGCAAGTAGCCGCTTTCCGGGGCTACAGCTTCCACATCTGTGGAATGGGAGCTGCCCCCAACCCTAAGGCTGACCGTGAAGACTGAGTAAGCCAGCACACACCAAGTGCTCAACCAAGTGCTGTGATATGATAACAAGAGACAGTGAAGATGGCATTCCTATCAGAAGAACACAGTGAAAGATACACAACCGAAGGTGAGGCATTTAGTGACCCAGCAGATTTTTTCTTTTACATGATATTTAATATAAATGCTGAACTTGAGATAAACCATTACAGATAATGACAAATCATTTTCCTTATCAACAATCTCTCTTAAGAAAGCAAGCAAGCTAAAAAGTGTATCCAGAATTCTTTGAAATCTCAAATCTCCAATTAGAGAAAAGGAGAGTAAGAACAAATCAAAATACTCACCATGGATCGAACGCTGGTTGTCTTTTTGAGTGGTTGGTTCCAGAACTGCTCTCTGATGGTAGCGAAGAAACTCTGGTTGATACATTATTTTCATGGAAAGAATTGTCTGGACGAGGAGATGGCACTAAATAAAGAAAAAGTCAGTCACTGATGTACTTTTTGGCCGAAGTAGTTCTTAACTGGTTATACTGCATTTTCTCTCACACAAATAAAACAAACAAGTAAATCAAAACCTTCCTCTGCCCTTTATATAACTTTTGTGTTTTCTGAGGGTGGAGGCATTCCAGGGAACATTCTCCCTCCCCCCACTGATTATCACATTAATTTGCAAGGGTCAGTTAACATCAGGCAGTATATATTCAAAGTATAAATTGACTTGTCAGTTGATAAAATGAAGAACATTTTAGAATATTTAAAAGTATGAATAGGACAGACCCCCTTCACCGTTTTGGCATTCTCTGAAACAGGCTTTCTTACAACATAGACTCAACTATGCAAAATCTATTCTCGGTGAATAGATTTTCTGAAGTGACTCTTTTAACAATATGTGTGCTAGAATATATTAACTGTGCTGTAAGCCTTATACTTTGGAGGCACAGAGTCAATTTTGTATTTTTTTAAACTACATTCCAAAGAAATTAGGTTATTTGCAAAAAAAAAAAAAACAAAAAAACAAAAACAAAAAAAAAAACCAAAAACATTTTTCTTTAAGTTCTCAATCTAGGAAAGAACAGAAAGATAACCACAACATAAGTGGGTAAATACCTTTTTTGCTCTTTGCTGTTACTATCTTCTTCTGTCACTTTCTTCTTCTTCTTTTTTTTTTTTTTTTAAAGATTTTATTTATTTGACAGAGAGAGAGAGTGAGCCTAAGCAGGGGAGCAGCAGGAGGACAGAGAGGGAGAAGCAGGCTCCCTGCTGAGCAGGGAGTCCCACTCGGGGCTCGATCCCAAGACCCTGGGATCTTGACCTGAGCCGAAGGCAGATGCTTAACAGACTGAGTTACCCAGGTGCCCCTTTCTGTCACTTTCTAAGCTCAATCATAAATCAAAATATATTGTAAATTTCATCACAAAAGGAATATACATATACAGGCTGAGTATCAAGTTAAATGACACCATTTCATTTGCCTCTTGACCAGTAGGACTAAAACCAGGAAGTATTCTGGAAATATCTGTCATTTCAATGATAACACTAAATCTTTACCCAGTTGGATTTAGAAGAATCACTGAAATGACAGATGTCTCCAGATGTTTCACCTGGTTAAATCTCTTCCTTCTATTTCTGGACTTTCTAAAATAAAAATGTTCTACCTGCCAAACCCTGAAGTGTATTATGAGGAAGACAAATGAGGGGCTTTGCTGATACAAACTAATTTAATTCAGTTGCAATCAAAACAAAATTGTCTTTCTTAATTAATCAAAACTTTGTTAACATTTTGTGTTAAAGTATGTACTCCAGATCTCTATAGGAACAACACAGGTATGGTCCATTTTGGAAGTAAAACTTACAGTGACAGAAAAAAGACATTTGCTCATATACACTACAATATTTTACCTAACTTTAATCTGAATTAAAATTTTAGTCCCTTAAGATTCTAAAGTAACCACAGCATGAGAAAAAACCGGATGCATTAAAAGGCATACTCAATGCCCTATGTTTTTTTCAAATGGGGCTGAGAAGGAACTAGTAGCCTAAATCAATACATATTTAGTCCTAAATAATACTTCTATACATTTATTTAGCTCAGGTTCCTAGTTAAGATGACCAAGCAGCTGCCCATGTTCTCCCCCACTTCCTGTCCCTTTCCAGCTGTCTCCCCAAATCAACAGAAGAGCGAAAAGTCAAGGGATGTGGGCGAGGGTGACTGCAGAAGGTCATGACAACTCTTAGGAGGCTTTAAGAGGCTGAGCCTATGAAACACCCAGGACCCTGCCCCTACCCTGGTGGGCTTGCTGTTAGTCTCCCTACCAGGGGACAGAGTTCTGGAGGGGCTCTCCTTCTATTGCTACATAGCTCTTCAAAGGGGATGCCCTTCTCTGTCAACACCTCCTAAATCCATACAGCCTCCAAAGCCTCTGTTTTAGTTGTCGGTTAACCATCGAAGTACATTTTTAGGGCTGTGCAAGCACACTTGACGATTTTCTTTCATTCAGTCAACAAATATTTATGCAACTCTCAGGCAGTGTGCTAGTCAATGAAGGTAAAAGAGGAAAACATGATCAAGGGCCTTGCAACCTTGTGAGAGAAAAATGCAGACAAAGAATCAACACCATGCAGTCTGTGTCATGTTAGAGGGCTAGACAAGGAACCATGGTTAGAACAGAGAAGAAAACATGTCACTTTGGGTGGAGAAGGACGATATCATGCAGAGGACTTCAAAGTGGAACCTTAAATGGGACAGAAACAAGCTAGCCAAGCGGGGGAGGAGTGTGTTTCAGGAAGGAAGAGCAGCAGCTGGAGAGGATGGCACAGGCCAGGGCATGGAATATCTGGAAAGTCATCTTGGGGAATCCGGATTTTGTTGTGATGTCAATGGGAAACCACCAGAGGATTGTCAGCAGGTGAGAGATGGAGGACTGGGGGCAGGCAGTGGGTTGCCTTGCTCTGTTTTTGCCTTGTAGCATTTATTATCTTTTACCACTCTATATAATTTTTATATTTAGTGTATAGTCTTCTCATTGTGAGAATGTGAGCTCTGTGAAGGTGGAGCCCTCTGGCTGTCTTGTTCACTGACATGTTCTAAGTTAGACCAGCACTAGGCACACAGGTGACATCAATAAATACTTTAGGACTTAACTGAATGAATGAGTGGGATGGCCAGAACACAGCTTCAAAATTATCATTCCAGAGACTGGTTTGATGGCAACCCTGGGAAATAGAGATCAGCTGGGAAGCTACTCGAAGAACCCAAGTCAGAAGTCATGAGGGCCTCAACTAAGAAAGTAGGACCCAAAGCAGGGAGAAGTGCTGGAAGGCGACAGCACAGACAAGGATGGCGCTGACCTGAAGTCAAGGCAGGAAGTGTAGTGGAAGGCATGGGCTGGAGGTACAGTGAAAGGAGAGAGGGAGAGAGAGAGAGAGAGAGAGAGAAAGAGAGAGAGAGAGAGAGAGGACACTGGTGGGCGCACGGGGCTGGGCTTACCTCGGTAGAAACTACCAACTCTCCTTGGAACAGGGTCATTGTACAGGTGTCTATTTTCTTTGGGGGCGGTGCCGTCATCAGAGTGGGGGTCATGATACGCTCCACCCTGAGACAAGAAAGAGGTTTATAAAAAAACAGTAGAGCAATGACGATGTGGCCTATGAACTTAGAATAGTGTGTAACTGATCCAGAATTTACTCCAGGATCTTTTTTTTTTTAAATAGATTTTATTTAGGGGGTGCCTGGGTGGCTCAGTGGGTTAAGCCGCTGCCTTCGGCTCAGGTCATGATCCCAGGTCCTGGGTTCAAGCCCCGCATCGGGCTTTCTGCTCAGCAGGGAGCCTGCTTCCTCCTCTCTCTCTGCCTGCCTCTCTGACTGCTTGTGATTTCTCTCTGTCAAATAAATAAATAAAATAAAATAAAAAAAAAAAAAGATTTTATTTACTTGACAGAGAGACACAGTGAGAGAGGGAACACAAGCACGGGGAGTGGGAGAGGGAGAAGCAGGCCCTCTACAGAGCAGGGAGCCTGATTCAGGGCTCGATCTCAGGACCCTGGGATCATGACCTGAGCTAAATAAAGGCAGACCCTTAATGACTGAGCCACTGAGGCACTCCTATTCCAGGATCTTTTAAAGAGAAAACTCAGAAAAATGGCATGAGGAAAACTAATTAACTTCTTATTAAGCCAGTTTAAGTTATTTGTGGGAGACTAGGTATGAAGAAATTTTAAAAGATAGGCTGTAATGATGTCACATGACCACTCTTTATAGACAAGTTTTATCATAAAAGTTAGCAACTTGTGGAGAATTCAGACCTCAGACTTCTGCCTTGCGTGGAATGAAGTGGTGCCTTCTCTGGAAGATTCTTTACCGGAAGATCGAGCCACAGTCATCTCTGGAGGGAGCTGTTCTCCAGGCTGGAAGTCAAATTTAAAAGGATTTATAAGAGTGTCCTGTTCCTAGGGATGAAAAGCACCTAAATCACCATGGGCTTTATTTGGCATAATTAGTACCTTCACCAGCTAAAATAAAAAATGTTAGTTGGCTAAAACACAAATTGTCCCATAAAAGAGTGAATCATCTGATGAATGTGAAATAATTCAAACAAATGTCACACAGATGGAAAGTGAAATTCTCATTAAAGTTAAGGCAAGCAGGGAAAGAATTACCCTGAAAATAGTTCAATTAATTATTAACAACAAAGAAAATTATCTTCCTAATATCTAGATAGTCATGGTTCTGTGCGGCACTCTAATTAGATTCTATTAGTTAATCCAAAATTTCTCTAGCAGATTTTTCCAAAAAGAACTATGAAGATCCAAAATTATTTTCCATTAAGAACTTAAATGGCAGATTCAGATGAAATCAAATGTTCTTTGGGTAGATCATGGAAGAGAATCAGTACACTTTATCATTTGTCTTAAAATTCCCTAACTGCTGTAGTTATATGTACTTAAAGTTTTCTTAATCTCCTCCAGTACTTGTATTTCATGTATTTTCTTTTCTTCTTTTTTTTTTTTTTTTAAAGATTTTATTTATTTATTTGACAGACAGAGATCACAAGCAGGCAGAGAGGCAGGCAGAGAGAGAGGAGGAAGCAGGCTCCTTGCTGAGCAGAGAGCCCGATGCGGGGCTCGATCCCAGGACCCTGAGATCATGACCTGAGCCGAAGGCAGTGGCTTAACCCACTGAGCCACCCAGGCGCCCTATTTCATGTATTTTCTTAATCATGATCAGGACAGTACACATCTCACGAGACACTGCCTATCCCTCAAGGAGGTGAGACACAAGCTAAGAGCAGCCTTGGTCCACAAGGGTGTTCACTGAGGGAAAAAGTGGCATCTTCTACCCTCGAGGAAAACAAGATTAAGGAACAAAACTACCAAGCCTTACTTAGATTTACAGAGTCGTATCTTGAGCCTTACGTGATGTATCAAAAACATTTTATTTAAACTTTAAATAGGATTTGCTCTTTGTATCCCTCACTCCCTAAATGTACTATGAAAGAATATTCTGGACAGGAAATCATCCAGGGTAGCCTTTCTTCTTCCTAATTTGTGATAAGATCTCATTTGAATTTTAGCATCTGTATACTTTACAAAGCCCTCTAGAAAAGTCTCTCAGAAAACAAATGATTTATACCTAACTTAAACTCTTAAGTGAAAGTGCCAGTTCGGTCCCCTTCCTCTTGAAGGTGGCCACCATATTTTGTAAGGGAGTGATTCTCATCATTTACTCATGGCTTTAGTCACTGCCATCTTTGTGCCTTTAAACTTATACTATCTTGCAGCTTGGAACTGTACCTCCTGAACTGGACTTAAAATTCTCTAACAGTTGGGTCTGTGCTTAGCCCACAGTAACCATTTATAATTAGATTGTCTCCACCATGTTCACAGTGTGTTTTCTGGAACTCTGAGAACCAGTCCATTTGTCCTTTCTCCAAGTTATAGCTTTTCATTTTTCTTACATCTCCTCTATTTACACTACACTGCATGTTAGCACGCTCTACCTGGTTTTGACCTCCATCTAATGCCTACGGGCAGCTGCCAGGCTCTAGAGATCTTTCTGGGCCCTAGGGCTTCTCTCTTCTCTAGAGGGACTCCTCCAACCACTGTTTTGACTCCAATCATGGCATCTCCGCCATGTGCCATTGCCTCGACCCGCAAGTATGCATCTCCCACTCTTCCTCCTCTTACCTGGGCACCGACCAGTCTTTCCAACCTCATCGAGGGTAGCTCTGTTTAGGAGCCCAGGGTCACTTCAGCCTCAACAGGTCAGCATGATACAGTGCAAAGAACGCTGGCCTAGGGACCTAGACACTGCCTCATGATCCCAGCTCCACCTTGGACTATTTGGGTAAACTGGGGCAACCCACCTAACTTCTTAGATCCTTAGCACACTCATCTACAAAATGACTTTCGGCAAAAGTGACCTCAAACCTTGCATTTTTCACGGCAGCAACAAGGAACAAGTTGCAATCCCCACAGCACCCCATGCTGTTTAATGTCTCTATTAGCCTCCTCCTCTTTTCTGCCCTTCTTTCCAGTCCTTCCTCAGGTCGACTCCACTTTCTCCCCCTAGTTAAGCCCCAGAAATGCCTTCTCAGACGCCACCTCCCCAGGGAAGCTTCCACACCCCCGGCCCAGACTGGGCCATGCCTCTCTGTCTATGGCACAGCGGCCTCAAGCACGGCATGGGCACACAGCCTCACGGTACCACCACGACCGATCCCTGGCACGTGTGCCCCAACATGCACTCAAGAGTACAGGGGCTACACCTTTTTCATCTTTCATCTTTCTCAGGAGAGCCCACCATGGGGCTTCACTCGGTAAATACCGAACACATCCTCATTCGTTAACCATCCAAAACTTCTCTCTACATCCTAGCTCAGAGCAAGAGCTTCAGCTGCTCCCAAAGCCATTTCTAACAGCTCCATTCCTGATCTTTCCCTGTTCTCAACCCCTATTTATAGCCAGTGCCACAGTAATTTGCTTCTTAATTATTTCACTGTTATCATGTATAATTTAATGTTCCCTGAGAGAAGAGAAGTTTGTCAAGGGCAAGAACCCTACCTCAGACTCTTTCGAGTGTTCTGAGAACACCTAGCACAGAGAGAGTGTTAAAAATCGCGGAAACAGTCCCCACCATCACAGAAGCAGCAATAATTAAAATGTGCTGGACACTCTCTGCCAGGCACGGGGCATGGTGCTTTATGTGCCATGTTGGAAGCTTATGACACGACTCAGATGAGGAATCTGACGTGAACAGGGATTATGTCACTTTCCCAAATTTACATCATTTGAAGCAGACTATAGAACTAGGACACAAACCCAGGTCAGCCTGGTTTCCCAACCTGAGCTCTTAGCTACTTTGCTACACTGACTGCTCTGCTACTGGCAACCTCCACCCCATCTTCAGCACCCAGCTTGCTAAACCTCCCATTACGTATTCCATCCATATTTTCTGGAGTTCTGACACAGAACTGTCTGATGAACCTATTTTCATTATCTTCGAAAAGGGGAGTACTTCCCCTTACATCAAACTCTTCTCTCCTTCTGACACTGGCTTATCTCCACTCTCATTTCTTTGATGCAGATGAATGTTTCATATCATGAAAATATAATTTAAAAAACATGTGTTCTGCTGTAGGAATGCTACTTCTTTTAAACAGGTTACTGTCAGCAGTTCTAGAGTTTGAAAAATCAGTAAGACGGAGGAAGCATGAGGATAAAAATATTGCCTTGAGATTTAAAAACAATCCAAAAGACTGCAAATTAACGTTTATTTTGGCCTGAAGTTAAATTTGCCGATAGTTCTAGAAAAATCAGAAATTTTTCAATTCAGTGAAAATATCGAGTAAGGTATAAGTAAAAGGGTCTGATTTGAGCAAATGTGGTCTGGAAAGATTCGAGAAAATCTCCATAAATCACGCTAAATTTTGAGAAAATTAAAAACTACCCCATATAACTGATGAACTCTGTAATAAATCAAAATAGGATCTTTCAACAAAATATGCCAGAAAGGAATACTTAAGAAGCAGATTTCTAAAAACAAGGTTTTTTGAGTTCTCTTGAATACTCAACAGTGGGCCTTAAATAATTTTTTTTAACAGATAGTCCTTCAAGTATTGCTTCCCTAAAAAAAAAAAAAGAAAAAAAAAAAGCACAACCTCCTACAGTAGGGAAAATTGCAGACTGTCCCTATCCACACCCCTCCATCACCTTCCCATGATGAGCCAACAGATCCAGTCAAAGGTCCGAGCTGTACCTGAGGTGATAAGAGCTGGAGGCTATTGGCCCTGGCCGCCATTCCTTGCCCTACGCTCAAGCTTCCATCCAAGCCTTTGGCTCTCACTTTGTCCCGGGTCACGTACATGGAATGCCTATGTGGACGCTGCTGGGAAGAGAAGGGGCTAGTGTAGCCCAGCCCGTAAGAAAAGGATTCATGAGGTGCAGAGAGAGAATGGGAATGGCTGCTGTCCATGTGCTCAGGCAGCTTCAACTCCTCCATGGTTTTAGAATGCCTGGTTGTGGTTCGGCGTGAGTCCAGAGTGCCCTCACTTCGATTATTTCTCCCCGAGGGGCTGAGCAAAGTTCTCGTGTCACTGTGCCTGGTGGGGGTTGGGCTGGTGGGAGAGTTCAAGTCCAAGCAGCTGGATGGGAAGTACCTACTGGTATTGGACTCTGCAATTTGGGCCCTGGCTTCAGAAAGGTTGCTCACAGACTTGGAGTCACTCAACGCCCCATGGCTTTTGGCCTTGGTCCTGTAGGAGGGACTCCTAGAGGACTGGGGAATAGTGTCAATGTAGCTATGCCGACTCTGCTTTTCAGTGGGCTGCAGTGTCCCAGCTTTGCTCTGAGAGCTTTCCATGAATGAGTGCCGGTTCTGCTGAGATCTGCTGCTTGACTTGAGGTACTTTGTGCCCGGGCCTTCCGAAGGCTTTGGGTCAATATTGAAATCAAACTCTGTCTTTGACTTGGCTTCTTTTGGGCTGAGAAGATGTGGTATGTTATTGTTGGTAAGATCTTTGCTGGTAGAACCAGGCTGGCTGCTTGCTTGGTAGGTTTTGGTGTGCATGGGACTAAGAGTAGCTCCAGCAAGATTTCCGTTTAGGAAGCTTTCATTGGCAGGAAGACCTTCGTCAGCCCGAGGCAGACCCACACCTAGGTTCTGGATGTCCTTGCTGTTGGATCTGTGGTGAGACTGCAAAGCAGCACTTTTGCTGGCTTGGTTTCTATGTAAAAACAAAAGAAGGGTATCGGTTTCCTTCAATAGCAGACACACAAAAAGTATTATTTAAAAAAAGACACACACATTCACATACCCCTAAAACACCTGAAAGAGTAAAAATAGTTACACATTCAAACATGTGCCAACAAATAACAAGTAACCATAAAGAATAAGCTGCTTAGATCAAGTCACTTTGCAACAAAGCAATGGTCCGGACTGAAATGATTTTGACATCCTTAAATGTTCAAGTAACTTGTTGCCAACACGGTTTCTTAACGGATAATCTGGGAAAACATGTTTTTGCTATGCTGGTGCTCACATGAGTGTTTGTTATGGAATGCCTGAGAAGAAGAGGAGAGCTAAGCTGTAACGAACTCCTGGTAACTCTTTGAATGCTTCATGTCAGAGGCAACATGTAGACTTGAAGGCCATGATATTCACTGCACTTCTCTTTTATTTGTAAAACTCACTGTCTGCTTCAGAGATACATACTCACAGCACATACAGACACCAGTATCCTTTTGTCTGTATCTGTATCATCAAAGAATGAGAGTTCTTGCAATATACTCAATAAAAGAAAATGACGCTCTAAAACCAAACATAAACTATGTTGGATGATCAATGTTTATGTTCTGGAGAAGTGGCAATACTTCTACGGTATTTCAGATGCCTCCTTGTACCCTAAACAGGAATGTGTCTCTAACTGGATCCCAGGGATCTAGAGAGTTAATTTCTCTTCAGAAGACACAATTTATTCTCTTCTTCATCATCTCACACGTCATCATTCCAAACCGACTAAGGCTTTCTTTAGGATTTAAAGCTTCATTTCCTATCTGGCTTAAAATAAAAAATATAAATCCAGAGGAAAACCTTGTCCTCTATTGGAAAGCTGAAACACCTCACAGCAAGGTCAGTTTGCTCAACTGCAACTATATGAAGGACCAAACTATACTTTGAGATAGGAGAATGTTTTTAAATGAAAAATAATCTACATAATAAAAAGATCCCTTTTTATTATGCATTCAGAAAATTCTGCTGCAAATATCGCTATTGCTGAAGATGGTTTGACATGGAGGAGTTTTGTTCCCATCAGACACTAACTGGAAAGAAAGTCACATTTTTTTGCCTTTTTAACAGTAATCTGTGAAACTATGCCTTTCCATTTTTCCTGAGAATCCACTCCTCAGACAACAAAGGTAAGGGCTCTTTTCCCATCCTCCTATCCTGCAGAATATTAAAAAAAGTATCTGACACCAAGCAAGCCTGTAACAGTTGTGGAAGGCCTCATCTTCTAAATGCAGTCACTAATCTCTCCTAGTTTAGTCACAACTGCAGCCTCAAATAAGGTCCCTTAAATATGAGCTAACTAAATAAATAGCAGGTCCTAGATCTAGAAAGGAATGCAAAGAAACAAAAGTTTTGGGGCGCCTGGGTGGCTCAGTCAGTTAAGTGTCAGACTCTTGATTTTGGAGCAGGCAGTGGCCCTCAATGGTGAGAACCAGCCCCACATGGGGGTTCTGCGCTCAGCAGGGAGTCTGCCTCTTTCCCTCTCCCTCTTCCCTTTCCCCCACTTGTGTGCGTTCTCTCTCTAAATAAATAAATGAATGATAAATAAAATTTAAAAAAAAAAATAAAAAAGAAACAAAAGTTTCATCTTCTGTTAAATGATATCAACTGACCCTAACCCCGGATCAATAAAGGGCAGTCATCATACCCTAAGGCATCAGGTTGCTTTTTTCTGTTTGTTGGTTTGTTTGCTTGTTTTTTAAAGAGAGAGAGAGCACGCTGGCAAGATGGCAGTGGAGAGGGGGCAGAGGGAGAAGATCTTAAGCAGACTCTGCTCTGAGCATGCGGTGGAGCTCAACAGGACTACCCTGAAATCAGGACCTGAGCCAAAATCAAGAGCCGACAGGCTTAATGGACTGAGCCACCCAGGTGCCCTAAAGGGATCAGGTTTTAAACCATCAGAGTCATTTGTCAACTTATATCTCGTTAACTAAAATATCTAAGCAACTTTTCAAAAACCCAAACAAAAATATGGGAATAGTCTCACCCATAAATAGACCTAAGTGTGCTGGTTATCTCCCATTTCCCGAACCCCCAATCTGTCCTCCATTTTGCCCTGCCCGACTCAGGGCCTCAGGAGTCCAGTGCTGCATACTGCATCACTCGGGATCTCTTGCCACCGAACTCCCAGTTGCACTTAGTGGTGCAAGGGGCTGGGGGCTGTCTTCCCTACCCCTTCCCAGCATGCACCCTAACTCAGGTCACAGCTCTGTCTGTCCAGATTACAGCTCTCACAGGGTGGCTCCTCCTGCCTGGTTCCCCTGGGCTCTCATATTCCTACTTCCTCCCCTTTCTCCTTCAGGTCTAGAGAGGGGTTAATAGCAGAGATAACACATGCAGATATTGCGTAATGCCTGAAGCTCCAAAGAAAACCAGGAAAGGACAGAGAAGAGTGAAGACAGCTGCTAAAGCTTCTGAAACCCTTGGAAGATATGGACCTCAAAGGAGAGCACAAAGCTGCATGTTAGAAAGAACAAATTCATAGCAACGTAAGTTACAGTTTCTAATGTGAAAAGGGAGGTTATAACGTTAAGGTAGAAACATTTATCAAAGAGTTCGGTTACCCATAAAAGTACAAAGAGCCTAAAATGCTATTCTGAACGCTTCTGTCTTGGTATTAATTTGAAGCCATTGAGCTTTGCACATAATTCTTTAGTAGAAAGGACATCAAATTGTCTTCAAATTGGAGTTCTGCCAAAGCACAACAATAAGAAACTGCTCCGAAAATTCCATAGATCTCTTTGGCACACAACTGTAAGGAATCTGTGTTAAACTGCCAACCACTTAAAGAGGATTTTATATATAAACCCGTCTGAAATGGCGGGCAGAACAGTTAATCTCTTTAGTTAAAATGACTTTTTAAAGGTCCAAGGTCAGGAGAACCTCAGGACAGGCTGAAGGAGACGCAGGCAGGGCAACGTAATGCCAAGAGTCCACTGCCTCTTCTACAGACACATGAACTTGGACAAGAGAAGACATGGTATGTGAATGTGTCTCAGGGACAAGGCGGCAGAGTATATAAGTGGCAGCTGTGATGCCGGGAAGCCCGAGTTAGCCGTGGTGTGTGTAGAGTTAGTGTCCCCAGTAAGAAGGGATTCCAGAGAGGAAATACGAGCCACAGACAAGTGTAGAGAAAAAGACATTTCCATGTACATGTGAACTCAGCTGAGATTGTTCCTAAAGAAACCACTTAAGACTTTTCCTTTTAAAATTCTACATGGTGTTAAGACCTAAACACAGATTCTTTCATAGGTTTTATTTACATATCATTTCTATTCTTGTCTACTTCAAAAGAAGATTTGGGTGGACTCCTTAATGACCCATATAAATTACAGCCTATCACCACACAAATCCTCCTTGACAGATTCCCAAAGAGGGTTCCCAGGGAGAGCCTCAAACACCCACTGGGGATATCTCAAGCCAAGTCATTAGAAGATAGATACAAAGGTCCCCTTTCATGATATGGGTTGTACCACTAATCACTACAGCATGAAGCAAAAAATTATCATCAGTCTACTGAACTTTATATCCTTGGGATCCTTTTCCTTTGCAAATGTGAACTAGAGGAGTCAAGTGATAATTAAGGCAGAACAGAGACAAAAGTACCTGAACTGGGGAGTGATCCCAGATAAGACAGAGGCATAATGTGAACTTCCTAAATGGAAAGGAGTAACTACATGATGACTATTATTCCTTAGTGTACTAAAATCTCATGGAAACGGACAACAAAGGGAACACAAACTTGGTTAAGCAGAATTTGAATCTGCTCACAGGCCTCCTGGGTGGTGGGGTGGGGGGGGAAACAAACAAACAAACAAAAAAATCCCCAAACAAATAAAACAATCCAGCTAAGAATGGTCTATAACATATGTAAACCAATCACTCAGAAGACAGTAAAGAGCAGTAAAACACAATCACACCATCGCAGTTAGGCAGAGAAAACCAGGATAAATGGTTATTGTCAGTTTATGGATATGCTCACATATCTTGAAAAAGTACTAGGTCTCGGGTTTTCAAAATTCCAATAGATTAATAACAATTACGTTATGTGGAGAGAAAATTGCAGTGAAAGGAGAAAAAGTTTATATTCAGAAAACTTCACATTAAGAATGACCATTTTCTATTTATCTTTTAAGAGCAGATGAACGAAACAACTTACTAATCCCAGAGGCTGAGCAATATCAGATGACAAGACCAGCTTCTTGGTAGAGAAGGGAAGACAGTCCCCCACCCCAGAAGTAGAGGGTTTTTTTTAAGATTATGCTAAAAATTTTTATTTTAAGAAACACCAATTTTAATCACTATCTACCAAACTGACTTTACTATTTCCATATTGTTATTCTTACGAAAAACTAACTTCTCAACTCAATGATTAAAAAAACAAAAACATACGAGCTTTCTAATAAAGCCAAACCTACTTGGTTCAGTTGCAAAGATTGTCCTAGGTGGCTTCTTCCCCACTTGTGTTCAGCATCCTCTTCTCCCTCCAGAAATCCCCTTGCCCTCACCCACCCTTTTGCCTCCAAGCATCACACCTGGGCCCCATTTACGCAGGATCTTCTCATTCATGAGACTAGAAACCCCCTTAGTTGCTAACCTATGCTACCTTTCCCAGGAAATGCATAGGTTTCCATAATATATTATTAAAGATAAGAAAGTCTTTAAGACCCACACAACTCTTTAATTATGGTTCTGAATCATGTAATAAGCATAAGGAAGATATTTTTGAATAGAGGGCTTTCCTTCTTTTCTTTAATTGCATCATTTAAGCAGCCACCTCCTCCACCTACTTGTAAGACCAACACTGCATCTGTATTTCCTTAAAAGGGAATATTTACCTATTAGACAAAGTGCTGCTTTCCACGTGGTAAGGTTTTCTTTTTGCTGACCTTGAAGGGGAGCGATCCAAAAGTCTCTGGGTTTGAAATGTAGGGTGATTCAAACATTGTTCTGTCAAGTATCTGTCAGCTGGGTCCAACTTCAGTAAATTCTTAGGAAACAAAGTTAGGATCGGAAAGAACATTACAAAGTCAAATTTAAATTGTAATAAAAACCTTATTTCTTTTCCTTATAAAGGAAATGCATGGTCTTTGCAAACTATCTAGCAAACACAGTTTAGTCCAAAAAAACTTTTTAAAGAGGGTTATTTAAATTACCACATTATTGGGATGCCTGGGTGACTTGGTTAAATGTCTAAATTTGGCTTAGGTCTTAGGATCCTCGGATGGAGCCCTGTGTCAGGTTCCATGATCAGCGGGGGGGTCTGCTTCTCTTTCTCCCTCTGCCCCTCCCCCACTCGTGCTAGCTCACTCATTCTCTTTCTCTCAAATAGATAAAATTTTTTTTTTTTTTAAAGATTTTATTTAGTTATTTGACAGACAGAGATCACAAGTACACAGAGAGGCAGGCAGAGAGAGAGAGAGGAAGGGAAGCAGGCTCTCTGCTGAGCAGAGAGCCCGATGTGGGGCTCGATCCCAGGACCCTGAGACCATGACCTGAGCCGAAGGCAGAGGCTTAACCCACTGAGCCACCCAGGCACCCCTCAAATAGATAAAATCTTAAAAAAAAATTTTTTTTAATAAAAAAATAAATAAATTACCACATTATCTGACTGCTGTTGCCCTCTGGGGATAAGCTCTCCCAGCCCTTTTCTGAATATCATATGTATATATACATATTTTGTTTTATAAAATCTGACTTTATGTTATATGTGGAAGTTGTGGATCCTGCATTTTTCACATACCAGTCAAAAACATTTTTTACAACATAACAGACATTTGAAATGTATCTTGGAAGAAGTATATATTCACCTGAAACAATATACACTCATCTTTCTCCTGCCCCCTCTCGGAAGGCAGCCCATATTGTTGCGCATCCTTCCATAGATATTCTGTACCTATCTCTGTCTGTTGCTTTTATTTTATTTTCTTTTTTAATTTTAATTTTTATTTATTTTTATTTTTTAATTTTTTTTTATTTTTAAAGATTTTATTTATTTATTTATTTGACAGAGAAAGATCACAAGTAGGCAGAGAGGCAGGCAGAGAGAGAGACAGAGAAGCAGGCTCCCTGCTGAGCAGAGAGCCCGATGTGGGAATCGATCCCAGGACCCCAAGATCATGACCTGAGCTGAAAGCAGCAGCTTAACCCACTGAGCCGCCCAGGAGCCCCTGTTGCTTTTATTTTACCCAAATAGTAGCAGACAGGCTATGGTCTGCACTTAACTTTCTTTCCAATGGACATTAGTTCTTAGGAGATCATTGCATATCGGTGAAGAGCTTTTACTCTATGGATATGCCTCAGGTTGTTTTTAGCAATTCTCTAATGACAAACATTTTGGTTGTTTCCTTTATGTTATTATTATGAAAATGATGCAACAAATAACTTCACAACATGTTCTTAAATGACTTAGGAAGTGTGTGGGATGGTCTACTGTTAGACATTTAGATGGCTGCTACTTTTCACTATTATAATTAATGCTATGATAAATACCAGAAATCCTTGCATGCATACATGATCCCTTTCATAGGATAAACAACCAGAGATAGATTGTTAATTATGCAAACTTTTGAGGATTATTTTCTATGTGTTGAAAAATCATGCCCTAGGAAGTTTGTCTGAAATGATACTCCTTCTCAGCAACTGAGAATCTACCAATTTCCTGATATCTTCATCAACAACAGGCATTATCATTTTTTTAACTACTTGTAAACTACAGACATTTAATAAATGGTATCTCATAGCTGTTTTAATTCACATCTGTAATTACTAATGAGGTTGAGTATTTTTATGCTTATTGGTTTCTTGCAGTCCTTCTTTTCTTATTTTCCTATTCGTGTATCTGTCCTAATTTTTTTTTAAAGATTTACTTTAGGGTGGGGGCAGAGGGAAAGGGAGAGAGAGAATCATCAAGCAGACTACTACTTGCTGAGCGAGGAGCCAGACTGGGGCTGGATCCCAGGACTCTGAGATCATGCCCTGAGCCAAAATCAAGACTTGGATGCCCAACCGACTGAACCACCCAGGTGCCTCTGTGCTAATTTATTTTTAAGTATTCTTTATATATTATGGTAACTAACCCTTTCATGTTGCACATAGAAGATGTTTTAACAACTAAAATGTTTAATATTTTCTTCTAATACTATTTATCTTATTAGTAATTGGATAAGATTTTTAAAAGTGAATCATTAAAGTAACTTTTATTGAAAAATTAAGCAAATATATAAAACATAAACCTACATAACCTAACACAACTCAGTAGAGCACACTGGAATCTGCTGAGATGATATTCTCACAGCAAAATTCACTGATGGCATTTTCTCTCAGAGAAAGGAAGAATGTTGAAATTCCAGCATTCCCAAATCTATCTCTAGGTCACTTTCATTGGTTATACCCACAGTTAATCTCTTTGTGATCCACTTGGACAGTGAGAACAAACCTAGATTCGCTCCCAGTAAGCCAGAATTCAATTTCAGACAACCTCTTTTAACCCAGCACCACAGAAAATTTGAAGTCTTATTCTACCATATGCTGAAACATTCACTTTGGGTCAAAAGATTCTGGTAACCCAAGCCACTGTTTATATGCAAGTGGATTTACATTCATGTTGACTCAGATACAATTCTAAACTTATTACAGTTCTTGCCTCCTCCTCTTTAGAAAATAAAAAACTGTGGAGGTATATAAAAATGATTTTGGTTTCAGTGGCCAACTAGTTAACATCAAAATGGTTTCAAATGTATGATACTAGTTAAAAACAGCAAAGCTGGCTCCTGAGTAGTATTTTAAATTGGAAGTACATATGACGTTTTACAAGCCAAATATCTACTAGCATCGAAGTGCTATTTTAAGATTATCAACTGTAGAAATTACTGCATATACACACAAAGAACTATTTTTATATACATAAATATAGCTGTTAATTTTCAAATTACTTAAAAGGAGGAGGTCATTATGAGGAAAGTATAAAACTCACCAAGTAAACAGCTTCAAAATTCAGCATTTCAGGGGGAAAAAAACACTTTTTAAAAACTAAAATAGAGTCCATATAAATTACCGTGGGTTGGATCAATTCTGGTAACCTGCATCCCCTCGAAAATGGCTAATATGTATAAACAGATGCAGGATGAGATGGCTATTTTAGGTACTTATATATGGACAAAATTAACAAATCTGCTTTAGGGAATGGCATAGAGAATATATTTCTTCATGAGAGGATAAATAATGTTCTTTACTTTTCAAATTCATTTTGAAAATGGCTAAAAGACAAAAGGAATAATTCTATTTATGTAACAATAACAAGGCAATATTAATCTTTGGTGATAGAACTCAGAATTATGGTTTCCAGGAGTGGGGAGGCATATGGGGTGGAGAGCCAGGGAGGGGCTCTTGAAGAGGCTTCTTGGGTGTTAATAATTTTCTCTATCTCAGTCTTGATGTGGTTACATTGATATGTTTACATTCTAAAAACTAACTGAAATGTATACATAATTTGCATATCTTATGAATATACATTTCAATAAAAATGTTTACTTAATGTTAAAGAGGTTTGAAGCTAAATATTCTAAATAGGAATTAGTTTAATTTCCAAATTGGTATCAATACTGAAAGATTCTCATTATCTTTGTACTTTTATCTGTTCTAGATTTTACCAGGTACCATATTGACCCTTGGTAATTAGAATTGGTAATGATTTAACTAAAAAAAGTTCAGTTATTTTTTTAAAAAGACAAAAGGCAAAAACCATGAAATTGTATTTAATTCAGTTTTTTTCACTTTATTTATATTTTTAAGTTACCAAATCATTAAGCCCTGATAAATACTGATTGTGTGACAGAACATATTGACAGAATCCAACTGAATCAAGAGATAATTTATGCCTAATTAATAAGAAAGACCCTTGAGGGTTATCTTTTTAATAGCATCTCTCAATCTATGTTCAGAACACTGGTAGTATAGTTATTTTTTTAATTTTATTTTAATTTTTCAGTGTTCCAAGATTCATTGTTCCAAGATTCATTGTTTATGCACCACACCCAGTGCTCCATGTAATACGTGCCCTCCTTAGTACCCACCACCAGGCTCACCTAACGCCCCACCCCACTCCCTTCCAAAACCCTGTTTTTCAGAGTCCACAGACTTTTTTTTAAAATAGTACTCAGTATTTAATTAAATTTGGGAAATGCTGAGCAAGACATAAATGCTTCTTTACCTGGGATTTCCGAAAGCCTTCCTAAATTAATGAATATTGTGATTCTCTACAAAAGGTTGTGTGGCATGTGGCCTTTCTAAAAGCCGTGCCCAATCCCACACCATTACCCTGACACCAATTTGCACAGTGTTCCTCAGGACACAGAGGAACATAGTTTAAAGCACAATGAAGTTCTGAAAGTGCTCTCAGCAATTTCCAACTGTGCTAAGTGTACCTTTAAGACTATGTGTATAATGTAACCAGCCCTGATTTTGAACAATAAACTAAATGGACATACAATAAAACTGATCCATTAACAAGTGTTTTTTGGAAGGTCTACTGTCAAACAACCAGCACCAGCTTATGCACTGGCTGGCTGCAATGAAAGCCAGAGAAACAGGAAAAACTGGTTCTCCCTCAAGCGGCTGTCCATCTAATGGGGAGGAAGAGCTTGAATAGAAAACTGTGAGAATGTTTCTGGTAGTGCAGAGCAGGAGAACTTTCTGGATAGGGACAGGAGCATGAGGAGGCATGCTCAGGTGTGGTAGAAGCAGTGATTCTGCTGTGGCAAAAAAAAAGAGAGACCCAGAAAAAGCCCCACCCTCAGGGAGAGAAGAGGCCAAATTAGAAAAAGGGCAGAACTAGGTTCACTTACAAAATAATCTTAAGAGAGGCCTTAACTGTCACGTTAAAAAAAAAGTTAGAACCTTTCTTCTTTCAACATTCATTTTAAGATCTGTTTTGAAACGTTATACCTAAGCAGCTCTTTATCGCTGAATTTTTAAGTTATTTATTACTTATATTTAAATCATTATTATTCTACCCACTTTAGGAACATAACTGAGGTATCTCATGGTCCTGTCTACATGGAATGTTACAAAACTAGGTACTGTGGCTATTTTGATTAAACCGCATGCTTTTAACATAACACAGTCCCCCATTATTCACTATAACACATCTATTAACGAAATACAAAGCAGGCTTTGGTCACATGTAAACAGAAAAAAAAAATCCACAAACCAAAAAAGACATTTTATACAGACAACATCAACTTGTCCCACCTTCATTAAGTCAAGTAAGACGCTATTTAGAATTCCAAGGTATCTTCTCTCCAATGTCTGAGGGTGGTTAACAGCTGGAAACTGTAAGAACAGACAGGAGTGTCAGCACGTGGGAAAGGGGAGTTCTATGAGTGCTATGAGTTCTGGAAAAGGTAGCAAAGGAACAGAAGTTACTGCCCTAGTGCCAGAGTCAAATTCATTTCATGTGTCTATTAGTTTCATGTCTATGTATTTGAGGTACAGATTAATAGGACTAGGTATCAAATAACAGGAAAATGTATAGATAAGAGAGGATATTAAATCTAGCCAATGAAGCATGTAAAACAAACCTAACTGTAAAGATTTGAGACTGTACAGTTTACAGGGTACTGTCTGTTCATATAGACACTTCAGTTATAATATAGTTTATACAGAATTTGTCTGCTTACATAGATAATTCCTAAGGCTTTTTCACAATGTCATTTACTCTTGAAAATTAGAAAATGGAAAAAAAAAAAAAAGAGAGAGAGAGAGAGAGTGAGAGAAGGGGCGCCTGGGTGGCTCAGCCAGTTAAACAGCTGCCTTCAGCTCAGGTCATGATCCCAGGGTCCTGGGATCCAGCTCTGTGTCAGGCTCCCTGCTCCTTGGAGAGCCTGCATTTCCCTCTCCCTCTCCCTCTGCCCCCGCCACCACCTCCCCCACCCCGGCCCCCCGCTCATGCTCTCTCTCTCTCTAGCTCAAATAAGTAAATAAAAATCTTAAAAAGACAGAGAGAGAGAGAGAGAGAGAGAGAGAGAAAGTGAAGGCAGAGAGATCAGTACTTGAAAGGCCACAGAAATAGCAATAGTGAATTCAGACACGTTTGAACATTGCTTTTAAAATACTTTTTTAATGACCTGTTTTCAATTCCTTCCTTTATATAAGCTGGAACAGAAGGCAAACAGTCTTCTAAATTAATAAATGCCTTTTTAAATAAAATGAAGAGAAGAGGTCAAATTTATTAAGGTGCTCTGTCCTCTCTGCCACCCCACATTTTGCAACATCCACGTGGATGAAAAAGTATTAGAGCCCAATGCCAGGCACTCCCTTGCAATGGGAAGGCTCCTTTGCCTTTAATACATATTTCCTTTATACCGACATAAGAGCATTTCAAAGTACCAGAATCCTTGAACGTGTTCAGTACGTGGATGGGAGGACTAGTTATGGAGGGAAATTCAAACAAATCACTGAAGTTGTGATTATGACATTATCTGCACACTGTGCTAGGGACAGCAGGAATTATAGCATATGGGTCAGACCTAAACCATGCAATTAAGCAACCCACAGTCTGGCTGAGACAGCAATCAGCACTGAAGTGTGCAGCCAAAAATTCTACTTGAAGCTCGGAGGAAGGAGAGACCAAGGTGGAGAAAAAGAGACTTGCAGCTGGAGAAAAAGAGAATCCGCAGATAATATTTGAACTAGGTTTTGAAAGGTAAGAAAAATGTGAGGACAGAGAAAAGTAGGACAGCACCCCAGAAAGAGGAAGTAGAAGGAATAACACGAACTTAACACAGACACATGGGCAATAATTTTAACTAATTAGAGAAGGAAGTGATGCTATACAAGGCATTTTAGCAATTCTTCTTATTTTAGAGATGAAGAAGGTGATAATCAGAAAGTTCAAATAACTTATTCAAAGCAAGTTACATAATTAAAAAGCAGAACTAATACTTGCATCCAGGTCTATAATCCAAACCCACACTCTTTCTGAACCTAGGCACCGCTCTCAACGGAAGTTCTTTTGGATGTTGTTGGAGTATTAAATACCAGCCCAAAGAGAGACACCTGTCATGCTGTGATAAACAACTCTGTCTGCTACATTTTAATTAATATTTTGCTTATGAAGTCTATCTTATGCTACCAGATGTCCCTTTCTTTCTTCGGAAGTAATATTTCATTGATAAGAAAATTAATGCAGAGACTGAAGAGGTATTAAAAAAATTATGATAAAAAATGACCAAACTGGGGCGCCTGGGTGGCTCAGTGGGTTAAAGCCTCTGCTTTCGGCTCGGGTCATGATCCCGGGGTCCTGGGATCGAGCCCCACGTCGGGCTCTCTGCTCAGCAGGGAGCCTGCTTCCTCCTCTCTCTCTGCCTGCCTCTCTGCCTACTTGTGATCTGTCTGTCAAATAAAATCTTAAAAAAAAAAAAAAAAATGACCAAACTAAGTTAAAAAATTAATTTATATGCTTTTGAATGAAATCCACCATTCTCATGTGATAATTCAACATATAACCAAAACTCAAGCATAGAAATTTAAATTATATCCCAATGAGTAGTTTTTCTTTCTTAATCACTTGAACAATACAACACAACGAGAGTATGTCTTCAGCAAGCTCTTACTATGTGTCAGGCACTGGTCTGGGCGTATTACAGAGAACAATTAACCTTCACAACAACCCCAAAGGGTAGTACTTCTGTTATCAGCATTTTCTACACGAAGAAACCAAGGCACAAGAAACTTGCCAAAGTCATTCATGTAAGAAATATGGAGCCAGGCTATGAAACCCCGCAGTCTAACTCCAGAGTCTATGCCTTAGACTATGGGACAGCAATTGTTAACTTTTTCAAAATAAAGCATACCAAAAGAGCAACATCTTGTTGACTTTCCAATCTCTACATAACTGAATCAAAATGCCAGTAACACTGGACTAGTCACCGGTGAGTCTGTAACTCACGGAAGTTCCAGTTCCCACACTCTACATGCTTAGCTCTCTTTAGCAGATATTCCCCAACAAAATGATAAAGAAAGACATTCCCCTCAAATGATGTTAAACCTCCAAAAAGATTAATCTAATTTAGTTAAAAGACCACAAACACGTTCAGACTAAATTGTAAAAATATTAAAGTTTATAAAAATCAAAGTAACACGGAATCAGCAATTTCTCTGAAGGTTATTTATAAGCGGTGCTGTCATGTGCTACCCAGCGTTTTACAGACACTACTATTTAGTGAGGAGGTCTGTGAACAAAACGGACTACACACAAATGAGGGAAAGAGATCCTTCTTTTGGCCTATCTAACCCAAAGCTACTCATTCTTCATATCCACAACAAATTTCAAATCTTCTATAAATCTTCCTCTAATGAGTCCAGCCAACTCAATTTCTAACTTTCCAGAATGTTTAACACTCTCACGGTCTCAGCCATACTGAGATATGTATTAGAAAACAGTGCAACGCAGTAAAGAATGAGGCGTTTTATTATAAGCCATATTGCTTTCCGATTATTTCATGCACAAACGTCTTAATTCTTTGGCTAGTTTATAAGTTATTAAGGTCTGGTACCATAACACATCTGTTTACACTCTCTTCAGGCAATCCAGCATGGAGTCTCTTTAACCAGGCAAAGAACAGGCAGCCAGCAGGCCAAGCTTGATGTTCCAGAAGTTACTATTAAAATCCTGAGGTCAAATATTCAATCATTCAGAGGCGCCTGGGTGGTTCAGTGGGTTAAGCCTCTGCCTTCGGTTCAGGTCATGATCTCAGGGTCCTGGGATCGAGCCCCACCTTGGGTTCTCTGCTCAGCAAGGAGTCTGCTTCCCACCCCTCTCTCTCTGCCTGCCTCTCTGACTACTTGGGATCTCTGTCTGTCAAATAAATAAATAAAATCTTTAAAAAAAAAATTCAATCACTCATTATTATTCAACCTGCTAGGCACCACTCTAGATGTGCTATGAATCTACTGGTGGACATGGTAGTTCATTTCCTCAAGGAATTCATCAGTTCAGTGAGATACATATTTTTTTGAACACAGCTATTTAAAAGAGATGGCAACGAGCACTACTGGAACACGGAAGGGGGAGTCACCCACTCCCTGGAGGAGTCCAGAAAGGCTTCCTGGAGGGAGAACACTTGACCTCAGTCTGGGAGAAGGAGGAGGAAGAGCTTTCCACAAAGTAGAACAAGTACTAGGAGCACCATAGAAATGAAAACACAGCACTTGTAGGAGCAATATGTCAAGGAAATGTGAGAAGTTCAATATGTTGACAAGCAGGGGGCAATGGTGGGAATGAGTGGCAGATACAGTTGGAGGGCTAAGAGCAAGGGGTTCTTAATGTTACCGCCTAAGGAGTTTAAATGTAAGCAATCCCATAGAGGTTTCCAAACACAAAGGAGATACAACTGAATGTGCAATCTGAAGGACAATTATCGCAAAGGCAATGTGAAAACACTAAAGTAAAGACAGAAAGTTGGAGAGATGCGTTTAGGAGTGATCGTCAATAGTTCAGGTAAAACGGTGCTAAGGGTGAGGGAAGCATTAGAGACAGAGAGAAGGGAGGTGCAGTTGAGCTTGAGTGCTGATGACACAAATTGGCTCAATCCATCATTCAAGTACTCACTGTGTCCCTAACTAGATGTGCTAGACTCTGCTACAGATGCTGGAAATAACAGTGGAAAAACAAGATTTCTGCCATCGGGGAGTTTATACTCTAGTAGTTGAGAACTCAACCGTTAATAATTAACAAGTAAACAAATAAACAACACAACTACATACCGGGGGAAGGGCTATGGGAGACACTAGGAGGAGGGTGGGGGCAGTATGTTGGTGGCATCAGAGAAGGGGACATTCCTGGAGCTGAGATTTACAAAGTGAGAAGGGACAACACAACAGAAGCACCTCCCTGGGAGAAGGAGCCACAAATCCCAAATCCATGAAGCTGGAAAAGTCCTAAAATGTTTTTACAAGTCAAAGAAAAGCAAAGACAAGCGTGGTGGAAGTTTGGAGAGAGAGGAGCGGGCACCATGATGGGCGCTCATGTGTGAGGAGGGGATGCGCCTCAAAGTGGAATGAACGGAGGTCCAGAAAGTCAAAAGAAAAAATGAAATGCTCAGCAAAACTCAAGAAAACATGGTTTGAGAATCATGCATTTAAGAGAAAGAAAGAAAATGGCAGTGAGCATATTTTAGCATTCTCATAATGGTCACCAATTGGCATGTTAGCCCAGAGTAGTTGAAAACTAAAAAAGTAGCTTTTGGGGTAGATGGAAGAGAGAAGCAGCCTCTGTCTGGCTACTGTAATAAGTTGCTTATCTCTCATCTGGGGAAAGTTTCTACCTTAAGACCCTCTTTAAGCATATTCTCTGAAAACAAGTTTTGTACAAAGTTAGCAAGCCTAGAAAAGGCTGCCCAAGACAATATACTAGTTTGAAAAGAAGATCTGATGTTTCTCTGTCAACAGACAAGAAATACATGCTAGAACACAACCTTTAAATCTATAGAATGCAAGGATTCATATTCTCCCTCAAATCATTACAAATGTTTGTTCAAATAAGCAAGTCATTTATACATTTTCATATCTTTTAGGGATGCTTAATATTTTAGACAAAGAAACATTCTGAGAGAACCAAAGTGTAGACTGTAATAATGCATATGCTAAAACAGGGTTTGCAAAATTGGAACCTATCAATTAGGAAAAACATTACCAGCTTCCACTTTCAAATTCAGAATATTTCTTAAAATTCACAAATTCTACAGAAGATTCAAAAATAAAATACTATAATGGGGATTATAAGCATTGTATTAGGAAAGGGAAGAGTATTCAATGGACAGCTTAGCATTCCATTGTGCAATGAACAATGATTTAAATACTGCTATATTGATTCCATTTGGAGTTTTAGTAAAGCTTCTTACCCGGAGCCCATGGAATCGAGGATTACTGTAGAAGAGCTTCATCTGTTCGGATGGAAGTGGTCCTAGCACCTTCTGAATAGTAAAAAGTTGGTCAATTTCGCTTTCTCCAGGAAATAAAGGTTGTCCATCGCTAAGCTCCCCAAGAATACAGCCCACTGACCACATATCGACAGACTTTCCATAAGGAGCTCTGAAAGGCAAAGGGAGAAATTGTCTTGGCAAATGAAGAAATACATTTTAATAATTTCCAAATTATTTTGAACAGATTCATAATTTAAAGCAATTCATATATTTAAGGAACTACAAATGAGGCTGAAAAAAAGGAATTATGGATATCCAAGAAAAAATTCAGAGCACAAGTAAATAAAACTATGCTAACAAAACCAACAGTTTAATAATAATTTAGTAGGTATAAATTAAGTTGGAATCTACTCATATCTGGGCAAATCTTGAACATGAATGGCTTAATAAACCCTAATACAGTACACATGTCTGATGAGTTAATACTTCACCTGGAAAATCAAATGCTCCCAAGAAATGCATTTTCTAGGTAATTATCCTTTAGCTCTTAAAATGTCAAAAAGTTATACATCATCCATTTTTTGAGATCAGTCTATTAAAATGTACTACTAACTCAACGCGTCTTCTTAAACAATAAACACTGAGTACTATTTAACTTCCGATTGCCCAGAATCACAATTTCTAATAACTAAGAGTGGGCTAAGCTCTATAGTATTATTTACCGGAAACTATTTGTACCCTGTGTATATGGAGCTTTATGATAACTATTTGCCTCAAAGCATCTTTTTTCCATTTCCTTAGGGGTTTATAGTTCTACTCTAGGATCTAAGTTTAGCAGAGGGCTCTGTTATTAATAAATGGAGGCTATATGTGAAAACCTAAGTACTCCAAAAAAAGCTTTATATGTATGCCCCAATATCTATAGTCTTAAATCAAATTATATGTGGCAGACAAAGAAACCATATTTTATTTAGTTTCAAACACAAGTAATCCAAATTTTAAGAAGGGAAAGCCATGAGTGCCTGGGTGGCTCAGTCGGTTGGGTGTCTGACTCTTGCTTTTGGCTCAGGTTATGATCTTGAGGTTGTGGGATCGAGCCCAACATCAGGCTCCATATAACAGCATGGAGCCTGCTTACTCCCTCCCTGTGCCCCTTCCCCTGCTCATGCTGTCTTTCTTTCTCTAGAGAAAAAAAAAAAAAAAAAAAAAAAAAAAAGTTAAAAGAAGGGTAAGACAAAATAAAGTATTTGAAAAAACCACAGGATGAAATTCTAGAATGTCATAATGATACAGCAGTAATACAAAACTTTTAACAGATACTCTAAATTAAAGCACTGTTAACACTATACAGAAATGTTTCTAGGACAGTAAGTCATTACAACTGAAAGTCAGTATTTTCTTTATCTCATTTCATTCCCACAAAAACCTAAAGGACCATATTAGGAAACTTCATGCACATTTTCTTTTTGTAGCTTGTTGGGGAGGGAAGGATACTGATCTTTCTTTAATACATGTATAAAAGAAAAAACTTGTGCTAGATGGAGAAACTTACAAAAAATCTCTACATACCCAAATCACGCTATTTTTCTTCTGTCAACGGATATGAATAATTTATGCAGCTGGAACTATTTTGAATGTCAAGGACAAAGTCTTAAGAATGTACAAAAATGTAAAATCTTAATATTAACCAACTATCAACTGATTTCAATGGGATTTTTACACAAATAATATGGTTCTTCAACTAGTACTTGACAATCATTTAATTAGCAATATATAATTTGGCCCCAATTAATTGGAGTCCTATCTATTTTTGGTAGCTCCCACACATCTCTAAACATAACTGCAGTTTTCTGACAGGTATTATTAGGCAGCAAATATTCTCTGAAGGTCTATAATAAGGTTGTCCTCAGAATGAACTCATTGGGGCCATCATATAGACAAAATCGTATCATAAAAAGTCCTCTACCATACATGACTCCTTGGATGGTGTTCTAAGAATGATTTACTTCATACTCATTTCTCCTTTGGCAAATCTGCCCAGTAAACTCAAATTCCAAATCCCTCCCCAAAGAAAATGGATTATGCATCTCATTAAGTCCAGACAGAGGTACACAGAAAAAGAAACAAAGACAAACACAAAAGAAAATCAATCAAAAAACCAAGTTTAAAAATTCGCACAGAAATTCTAAAATCTAACCACACAAAGAGAAATAATAAAGTGACTAACCACCATTTGTTTCCCAAGATAAAGCAAGCTTTTGATTAAAAAAAAAAAAAAAAAAAAGTAAAGCTTCCAGTAACTGGTATCAATAATTCTTATACACTCTATGTCAGCAATGAATCAAGAATTACAATCAGATGGTTAACAGACACTGGGAAATTGTGAATATCAAAATAAACCCTCAAGTGAGTAACTTACACATACAGTCATCATGATCTTCAACAAAAACAACAAAAAAACCCACAGAGGGGCGCCTGGATGGCTCAGTGGGTTAAGCCTCTGCCTTCAGCTCAGGTCATGATCTCAGGGTCCTGGGATTGAGTCCCGCATTGTGCTCTCTGCTCAGCAGGGAGCCTGCTTCCGCCTCTCTCTCTGCCTGCTTCTCTGCCTACTTCCAATCTCTCTCTCTCTCTCTCTCTCTCTCGTGTCAAATAAATAAAATCTTAAAAAAAAAAACCCACAAACAGAGAAATTTGTACTCCTACTATATAAGAAGTATCTTTTAAAAATTAAATTTCTCAGGATGTCTGGGTGGCTCAGTAGGTTCAGTGTCTTGACTCCTGATTTCAGCTCAGGCCATGATCTCAGGGTCATGGGATCAAGCCTTGCGTGAAGCTCCACACTCAGTGCAGAGTCTACTTGAGATTCTCTCCCTCTCTCTTCCTCTGCTCCCCGCCCCCACTTGAGCTCTCTTTCTAAGATAAACAAATAAATAAATAAAACCTTTAAAAATTAAATTTCTCATGACCCCCATATATATGTCTTGCACACTAAAGAAATGAAACCTATAATAAGAGTACCAGTCATCATCACCACCATATCTCATTTTATTTGCAGAGTTTGCCTTCTTTCTTCATTCTTGGATGGTCCCCAAGAAGGAAATACAATGTATGGAAAATAAGAAAATACTACAACTAAGGTAATACAGGATTATTCATATAACTATGTAATAGAGTTCAGGAAGATAGGATCCTTCTTAGGTTCTCAAGTTTCTAAAAAGAAGAATCTTAGCAGAAAACCCTTTTCTGGGGTTAACAGATGAGTGAAAGCACTGAAAGTGGAAGGGTGGGCACAAAGTGGATGGATGTGATGTTGCTGAGAAAATCAACAATGTGGTGTGTTTGAGTAGCCATTTATCATCAAACAAGGTTTCTCTATTCAGAAGAAAACTGGCAACTGCTTCAATATTTATACCATGTTTCTGGCAAAGTGGTTAGATATAAGAGACACTTGATAACTGCTTGTTGAATGAATGAATGAATGAATGAACCAACAGATAGGCCAGTCCTCCCAGCAAGAGATCAAGTTTATTTCTTCATCTCTTGAATCAGGGCTTGGCCATGTAACAGGTTTTGGCCAATGAGGTGAAAACCAGGCTAACAGAGGCTTGAAAACCACCTTTGCATTGAGGCTTGCCCAGTTGCTGCAGGGAATTTTTCGGCTATCACATGAAGCCACTTGGACTTGCCCACTGGAGGATGAGTCTCCATGGAACAGAGATGGTCTGTCCCAGCCAAGGCCTCATAAACCAACCATCCTCCAAATGATCTACTGAGTGACTGCAGCTACCTGAGTGATTCCCATTGAGACCAAGAGAAGAACAATCCAGCTGAACTTTAATTACTGACTCCCCCAAATCACTGGTATCCAGAATTGTGAGCAAATAAAATGGAGTTTGTTTTATATCATTAAGCTTTTGGGTGGCTTGTTATACTGCAAGAGGTTAACTGGTATTTAATAAACTAAAGTTCTTATCTTCCATAGATGATCCCAAACCTAATGACATATGATCAGCAGATATATAATGTCATTTTATCTGGGGAAGGTAACTTACCCAAGTAAGAGTTCTGGGGACCGATACCACCTGGTGGCCACATATTCTGTATAATTAGCATTATTGCCTTCTGATAGGTTCCGAGCAAAACCTGAAAGACAGAAAACCCCAAAGGTATAACTGTGAAAAAGAAATAAGAACATCATGTTGGCAAGGTATTTCAGTGCTAGTAGTATTTTAAAGGAATATCAAAAGAACACAATGACTGGTACTGAATGGGCTATTTACTAATGGTCCCTTCGTTATTTTTAAAATATTAGTCCATTCGTATATCAGTTAACATATAGTGTATTCACTAAAAAAACCTGTCTCCTCCTATATTAAAGAAATAGTATTTTTGAAGTCATCACATATAAGCATTCAGAGCATACTTTGGAGTCAGCTCTCTCGATAAATGCAAATCTTAGGAACAAAATGAAGTCCCTACAAGAGCCCAAGTCAAAGCTAAAATACCCTGTCACAGATGGTCATTATATTCTTTTTTTCCCCCAAAAGTTTTTTATTTATTTACTTGAGAGAAGGGGGGGGTCACAGAGAGGGAGAAGCAGACTCCCCATTGAGCAGGGAGCCCGACGGGGGACTCGATCCTAGAATGCCGGGATCATGATCTGAGCCAAAGGCAAACACTCTGAGCCAGTCATTATATTCTGATATGTGGGATTTAACATTAGTATTTGTAGATCTACTGTTGCTGATCAGCTCTAGCCATTATACAGACAACTAATGGTTGGCAATAATGGAAACTAAGCAGGCCAAAATTATTTTCATCTCCTAATATGACAGAGAAGCATATTAGGGGTACCTTAATTACTTACAGACTCTATCGATAATTATTTTCCCTCCAAACCCTTTCAAAAGATTTTGGGGCCAAAAACTAAGCCAGCAGGTAAGCTAATTACCCACCTAACACACCAAAAGCATTATGGATAGTCAGAGAGAACCAGAACATTAAAATTAGGGGTAAAACATTAGAGTAAAAAATTGGAAGAAATATTCCTATTTTCAAATGGGATTCTTCAAGATAGACAAAGGAGCCCAGTACTATAGAGGGAAAGCAGTTGAGACGTGATCACTGGGGACGCATAGGGTACAAAGAACCACATGCAGTGCAGCCATGTGAAATTTCCTTACCACTTCAAATTGTCTTTCCTTTAAAAAATGATGCCGGGGGTGCCTGGGTGGCTCAGTTGGTTAAGTTTCTGACTCTTAATTTTGGCTCAGGTCATCTCAGGGTCCTGGGGTCAAGCCCTGAGTCTGGCTCCGTGCCCAGAGGGAAGTCTGCTTGAGAATTCTCTTTCCCTCTCCCTTTGCCCCTACACACACACACACACACACACACACACACTACCCCCCCATAAATAAATAAATAAATAAATATTTAAAAAATAAAAATAGAAAAGAAATGATGCCACATCAGGGATACCGTCCCCTATTATTAAACATTCTATAGGCAACATATTTGTATTTACAATTTGTTTACAAATTTCAGTAATTTCGGGGTTTAAGCAGATCATCAACCCACAGAATCATGGATACATAGTAAAGGAAGCATGAGGTGCACAAAATCTCAGTATTTGATGGTAGTCACCATTATGGATAGGAAGCAAGAAATAGAACCAGAAATATTTCTGAAAATCATAATACTAAGAAAGTGCTAAAAATGTCAAGGTCAAAATCTTTTAAACAGCTGTATTTCGATATTTCTTTCTTATTCTTCTAAGCACTTCATAAGATATAGCAGGACTTGCAAAGAAGACATCCAAATGGCCGACAGACACATGAAAAAGTGCTCAACATCACTCGGCATCAGGGAAATACAAATCAAAACCACAGTGAGATACCACCTCACACCAGTCAGAATCGCTAAAATTAACCAGCCAGGAAAAGAACGACAGGTGTTGGTGAGGATGCGGAAAAAGGGGAACCCTCCTACACTGCTGGTGGGAATGCAAGCTGGTGCAGCCACTCTGGAAAACAGCATGGAGGTTCCTCAAAAAGTTGAAAATAGAGCTACCATATGACCCAGCAATTGCACTACTGGGTATTTACCCTAAAGATAAAAATGTAGTGATCTGAAAGGGCACGTGCTGCCCAATGTTTATAGCAGCAATGTCCACAATAGCCCAACTATGGAAAGAACCTAGATGTCCATCAACAGATGAATGGATAAAGAAGATGTGGTCTACATATATACAATGGAATACTATGCAGCCATCCAAAAAACAAAAACAAAAAAACGACATCTTGCTATTTTGCAACGATGTGGATGGAACTACAGGGTATTATGCTGAGAGAAATAAGTCAATCAGAGAAAGACAATTATCATATGATCTCTCTGATATGAGGAATTTGAGAGACAGAGCAGGGGTTCGTGGGGGAAGGGAAGGAAAAATGAAACAAGATGGGACTGGGGAGGGAGACAAAACAAAAGAGACTCTTAATCTCAGGAAACAAACTGAGGGTTGCTGGCGGGGAGGGGGGGTAGGAGGTATGGGGGTGCTGGGCGATGGACACTGGGGAAGGTATGTGCTATGGTGAGTCCCGTGAATTGTGTAAGACTGATGATTCACAGACCTGTGAAACAATAATACATTATATGTTAATAAAAAAAAAATAATGCAGGACTCTTCTTTGCAATATTCCCTATAAATAGTATAAAAAAATTTAAGTCCTACAAAACATTTTTTCTCAGGCAAGCAGGTTCATAATATTCAAATTCTTTGCAAACACTAAGGGAAAACAGTTACACTTTCTTCTAACAGCCACACTGGAGAAAAGTGGTCCTTCACACAGTGCGTTCTTAGAAGGCTTCTATTTCTCATTTGTTCAATCCACCTCCGAGGTACTAATCTAACTTTTGCTTATGAAAGGAGATGAATTCTCACTTATATATAAGAGTTTACATTATACTTACTATTATACTTGAACATATGAAAAATAACATTAAGTCAAGTTGTTATTTTTCAGCATACAGATTAGACAAAAGATTTTTTAAGTGACTCAGAACTTAAGCATCCTAATCTATAGTTTTAAAACTTTCCTGAATTATTTCAACTTTAATTTTTAATAGCACTTAATACAGTTATATATATATGGAAACGAATGCACAATTTTCTACTAGGAGAGAGTACAATTCAAAAGCTTCCTTATAGGGGCACCTGGGTGGCTCAGTGGGTTAAAGCCTCTGCCTTTGGCTCAGGTCATGATCCTAGGGCCTTAGGATCGAGCCCCGCATCAGGCTCTCTGCTCAGCAGGGAGCCTGCACTCCCCCCACCCCTTTGCCTGCCTCTTCCGCCTACTTGTGATCTCTGTCTGTCAAAAAAAAAAACTTTAAAAAAAAAAAAAAAAAGGGGGGTTCCTTATACACTCAACCAGGAGATGGAATATTAAACATCAATTACTAATCTCATTCATTGAACATTTAAAGGGAATAAATGGAACTGCTCTAAAAATGTCTTTGACGTTTATAGGTATGTAACCATTGCACATGCATGATACATATGTATTTCCCTATGCATATTGTTAGTTTATGATCATACCTAAAATAATTTCTATCAATGTTTAAAATACCTCAAAAATATTCTTTTATCGTACCCAAAACAGAAGGCATAGTAGTGTTTCATAGAAAACTGGTTTTTTGGAATCATTAAGTACTGGGTTTATGAATATATACACATGCATCTATTTGCTTTGCATTCTCATTAAACAAATACTGCATTATGAATTTTTAAAAAGAGTAGACAACACTATGCAAAGAGTGTACAGTATTTACCTAACCATCCATTTTTCAACACATGACCCAACAGAATATTGCTCTGCTAACTGAAGTCAAAACATAAAAAAACAAAACAACCCTTTTAATAAGCCTTTAAAAGTTACCTATGTGTTATATTAAATTAATTCTACTTACAGGGCTCAATTTCTTTTTAACTTACCAAAATCACACAGTTTCAAAACATCATTGTGGCTGATTAAGAGATTTTCTGGCTTTATATCTGAAGTATAAAGATGAAAAAACAATTATTAAAAAATGTTCCATGGTCTGCTGATTGACACTACTGGATCACTATAATGGCATCTAATTAGAAATATCCAGAGTAGGGGCGCCTGGGTGGCTCAGTGGGTTAAGCCTCTGTCTTCAGCTCAGGTCATGATCTCAGGGTCCTGGGATTGAGCCCTGCGTTGGGCTCTCTCCTCAGTAGGGAGCCTGCTTCCCCCCCCACCCCGCCTGCCTCTCTGCCTACTTGTGATCTCTCTCTGTGCGTTAAATAAATAAATAAATAAAATCTTAAAAGAAAGAAAGAAAGAAAGAAATATCCAGAGTAATATGAATAGAAACCTGTGACAGGGAAAAGCAGGGTAACACATTTTTTGCTGATTCATAAAAGTTTCAACTAATTTTTTTTTTTTTTTTTTTTGAGAAACAGGAAGACCCACAATGTAAAAAATATTTTTCCCTTTAAATTGTAAAGGTATTAATGTGATCTCGGGAAGGAATTTAAGAATCATTGAATCTAGGTCACCACATTTCAAGGAACTATTCTACTTTATAAAGTACTAGTAACATAAGTTTTTCGAGACAGAATATAAAATTTTCAGAGATAGAATATTTTAAAAATGTTCACACCCACAAGATAACTTAAAAACACATATAAGTACCTAGCATTATATTTACTAGAGGAAAAACTACATAAAAATTAGAATTTGTTGTGATTTTCTATATAATGTCTATATTTACATATCTCTTTAGCTTTTCTGTGTGGTTCATAATTATAAATGTGTAATGCCGAAGTTATACTGGATGAGTCAAGACAAGATTTCTCATTTTTTCCATGGATCTTCAGAAGATGTGGTGGGAGCTGAGTAGAAACATACAGAAAATGCTATTTAATTCCTGCTTTGGGAGGCATCTCACAATCCTATTTTTAGAGTACCTATCATCTGTATCAGATGGCAGAGGTAAAAATGGAAAAAGGGAAGACAGGAGGAAAATCTGAAGATTTCAGAATCATGGTTTCTACTGCTAATTCACAATCATTGATTTATTACCATATACTTAACCAAATCACAGCAACACTTTAGAAATGCAGCTATATCAGTTCCGTATTAATAGCTTCATATTGTGGTATAGATTGCTATTAGTATCATTACTCTAGACACTAGACATGTAGTTGACTTGGAGATCTCTCTGTACCACCAACAACCTGGATAAGGTAAGTGATATGAAAGTCAAATCCAAAAAATATATAAAATGTCTTTTTCTAAATATACTAGGAGTTGGCATTTTTCACATGACCTTTAAGCTATTCTTAAAGTGAGACTATTTTTAAAGTGATATGTTTGTGTGTTTGTATAGGTAAATTAAAATGAGGTATTCATTTATCTGATAATTCAGAGACAAGAAGTAGATATTGTAACATTTTCTGATAAACATCTTCTGGCTCCATTATTTTATCAGTATGTATCCCATTACTGTAAAACTCTGGAATTCAAGAGAGCTTATCAGGAGAAGATAAATAGTGTAGAAGCAAAAACCATGCTGAGAAAGTAATTTCCCCTTTAGTACTATAAACTACCCACCACACAGCAATAAAGGACAAAATATTAACAGTTTATGGAAGCATACACATGACATTTATGCAAGGTTAATCATGCCTACAACTTGCAACGGGCTCTTCTCATTAATGGGTAGGAAAATTCAAGAATTGAATTTGGTATATATACCAGAGGTGGTTGGTTTAAGAGGGAATGGGAGGTGACTGTCAATGGGGGTCAGTGACCACCTTTAAAGCCTTATTCTAGGTGGTTTCACATTTTCTGGTCTACCAGCAGGACCAAAAGGCAACAGAGAACATCTCTTTGTTCTTTTTACCCAAGGTAAGCTTCAAAATTCCTATTTGTTGAGTTCTTTATATATATCCCTAGGCATTTCTAAAGTTGAGAATAGACCTGGTTATACAAACAGAGATCTCACCATAATATCCAAATAAACTTGCAATCCACCCTTTTGGTGATACAAAAGGAGACTTGGAAGGTGAACGACATCTCATATCCTGTACTTTCAAAATGTATTTAATTTAAGTGGAATGTCAGTGCTCATAGAAATACTCTTAAAACAGTAATATGTAAAATATTTCAATGTTAACTCTGAGGTTTTCTTAATATTTTTCATTTCAAAAATTGCATACTTACCTCTATGTACAATATCATTCTTATGGCACCAGTGAATAGCTTTGATTAACTGATAGATATAACTTTTAACTTTTTCAGGTGGAACTCCATTTGGCATTTCTTCCAGCAATTCAAGCATATTCTAAAAATTAAACAGGGAATCATTAATCTCCACAAATAAGGTAGACCCATAAATCATGTATTAACAATTTTAAAAAGCATCTTAGGGGCGCCTGGGTGGCTCAGTCGGTTAGGCATCTGCCTTCGGCTCAGGTCATGATCCGGGGTCCTGGGATCGAGCCCCACATTGGGCTCCCGGCTCAGTGGGAAGCCTGCTTCTCCCTCTCCCACTCCACCTGCTTGTGCACCCTTGCTCTCTCTCTCTCTCTCTCATAAATGAATAGAATCTTAGATAGATAGATAGACAGATAAGCAAGCATCTTGGATGAAAATTCACCCAATACATGCATGCATTTTCAACAACTGTTTTGCTTTCCACCTACTATCTTTTTCATGCAGAAGCAGAATACTGTATTAAATCAAAGTTCTCTTTTAAGAGAAATTCCATTTTTACTACTCCCCAGTGCTTCCCCAAATAATAACCTTGGCACTTTCCACTCTCTGTAAAACCTTTCAGGCATCACTTCAGAATAACTTCAAGGGAAAAGCAATACAAAGTAGAGATAAGATGCTGTAATGTAAAAAGGAGGGGGGAAACAGTCATTTTAACACAGCCTCCTATGTATGTTTACTAGAACCTTGTAATAAAAATCAGGCCTTGAAAATATTTCTTGAACACCTGGAAAATATTCTTAAAAGAAAATGCTCCCTAAGATTAGGAGTGATCCATGCAATCAGTACAAAAATTAAGACAGGCCAGAAAATCTTGCTGAAATAAACATTGACAGACTCCCAACAAACCAAGTTCTGAAACTCTTAGTCTGGAGTCTAAAATTCATGTAAAATTTTTTTATTAAGTAGAAAATCCACTTAACCAGTCTCCACTGAATTTCCAGATTAACCACCCATTTCCCATTGCCTCTGTAGGTACAATACTAAGGTCCACAGCATGATTAGAGTTTATTGTTTGTAGACGACCATCTAAGAAAGCAGGTCTCAAAGTAGGATCTGTCGATCTCTTGGGGGTGGTTACCAGATCTTGCAGAAGGCCCATAAAGTCAAAACTATATTCATAGCAACACTCAGCTCGTTGGCTCTTTCACTGTGTTTGTATTTACACCGATGACTCAAAGCAAGGATGGGTGAACTGGGGGCACCTTAGCATAAATCAATGCTATATGCTCGCAGTTTAAAAAAAATAAAAAGACGAAAAGCCAGTTTTAGTTGAGGATGTCTTTCTTTGATGAAGCAGTAAAATTATTGCTTGTATTAAATTTCAACTTTTGAGTAGGTGTCTTTTTAGGAATCTATATGGTAAAATGAAGAATACACACAAAGCACTTCTGTTACATAACAAAGCAAGATGGTTGTCTTGAAGAAACTCACTTGCGTGATTGAGTTGCAAGCTCAACTAGCTGCTTTTGGCAGAACACCGTTTCTTACTTGAAAGAATGACCCACAACCATATTTATGTTAACAGGTAATGGGATTATTATTGTTATTCCTAAATGAATTAATAATTTATATTGCTCAGTTTTGACTCATAATATGATAAATATTAACAGATAAAACCCACATATATAATAAGCTCTAAGGCTTTCCAATAATGTTAAGAGTGTTGGAGTTGTAAGACCAAAGAGTTCGAAAACCTGCTTGTGCTAACACAACCTCACAGTTTTGTTCCCACCAGTTGAGCTGCATACACACAATCAGTTGTTTGTTTATAACACTCTCATACCTATTTATAACCGATGCACTTGTTATTTTAATACAATTAAATATCATATAAACCAATGAAATAATGTTTTAAATAAGGAGAGTTGCTGTTTATCAGAAAACAAAGTTTAATACTTTGGAAAGACTTAATGAAGGAAAGCCACTAAACATACTGCTGCCTCATCAAATGTGAGCGCAACCGTAAACGCCGGCAGGGGACAGTGGTGATGCGATAAGGATCCTGCACTGAGACTGCTTCATAATACTTTTAAGTTTTGCGTCACTTTAAAGATGCTCTCACAGGCTATCAGAGTTGTTGCATTGTGGGTATGATGTGCTTAAGAAAGACTCATCAGAACTCCAATAAGAAGACAGATACTCGAAAGGCCCTGACCCTACCCCAAAGAGTAGTAAATGAACATACATTGATATATTTTAAGTTAAAATGTCTGAAGCATGTATGCATCATTTTTTAATGATTCACCACTTAAACTGCCATTTTCAACTAACAAATGCATAGGAGGTCCCAAATGGACCATAGGAGGTCCAAATGAGGAATAAGACGGTTTTGCAATATAGAAAATAAACTGTATGTCTCATTTCATATTACACTCTAAATTCAGTGGCTGGGAAGAATGTCCCTCAATATCCATTCTTCCTTTAACCCACAGTAATACAATTTGTAAGTGGATGCACAGGTGTTCAGAATGAAGAGTACATTTCCCCTCTGCCTTGCAGCTAGGGTGGCTATGAAACTAAATCCTGGCCGATGGAATGTGACAGCTGGAGCTTAATCTTGACCTTGAGAACAAGGGCAACATCTCAGGGGCGGTAGAGCAGAAAGGCAGACGAAACTAGGTCTCCTATGGCTACAGAGCAGAGTCACCATACCAGGTACCACCTACCTTTGTATTTATATGTGAGGAAGAAGGAAATATCTATTTGTTTAAGCCACTGTCGTCCTGTATCTCTAACAACCCCCTACCTTTGAGAGCATCACTTTCCTGCCCTCTTGAGACTCTATTAATCGTTAGGCACTGCCGCTGATGGGAGGTCACCTTCCACTGAAAAACCACAGGGTCAGGGCAAGAACCCAGGCCTAGAGGGACACATATGGGAGCTCTGGGAGCAGCCCTGCCACTTAACAGCAAAGAGATCTCAGACATACAAACTGGTACACAGAGGTGATTTCCCCATTTGTTCCTATTAAATTGTTATTAATCGTGAACTACCACCCTGAGCAGAACAGAAATTTAAAAAAGACAAACTGAAATAGATCTGTCAGAATTTCATTACTTGGCAGTGAAAACTGCAAACTGCACGATTATTCTTGACAACTAAAATATAATATAAAGAGTTTCTGATTTTTACAACAGTCCTTTTTTATAACTTTTTGAGAAGTATTAAATTTCAGTTTAATTTTGGTGGGGAAGGTCCCTTAGGAAAATACCTAAACTGACACAGGAAAAGAAACCTTAAGGGGCGCCTGGGTGGCTCAGTCGCTTAAGCATCTGACTCTTGATTTCGGCTCAGGTCATGGTCTCAGGGTTGTAGGATCGAGCCCCGTGTCGGGCACCACGCTATGAGTGCAGCCTCTCTCTCTCTCCCTCTTCCCCTACCCACCCCGTCAAAAAAATAAAGCTCTGTCGTCACTTAAAAAAAAAAAAGAAAAAGAAACCTTTAAGCAGATTTTGGAAAAGATACATAGAACAGTGTTTTAAAATGACAGAGAAGCTTATAATACTCAAGTTTTGCTTGAAATGAAGTTGCTATGTCTATTTACTTTCATTAGAAAAATAATTTGTGAAGGCTGAATTAAGTCAAAAGCCACATTCCTGGTCCACCACCTTGGCAACATTGTTTTCTATTTTGTAATGGTGACGGCGGTGATGACACTGTCATTTACGGCACAGAAAGCAGCTGGTAAACAAGTCTCTCCAGTCTTCACCTTCTTCAGAAAGCCTCATTTTATAATTCAGAATTTTCTCATTGTATCATGCACATTCCTAAAAAGACATGTACTCCAGAAGTGAAATTTAATAAAAGTAATAATTTTTCCTGTTGTTTTGGCAACAGGAAATCCGGAGCCACATACTCGTTCATCAAGGAAACCTCTAAAAGGTCCACCTGGCTCCAGTTTATTCTTGTTAAGGTAATTATTTCAGTTTTGGACAATAACCAACCACTGTAGGGCAGCTGCTCTCAAAGAAATTCAAAGACATACGTATTGATTACTGTAGCATACACTTGCCCCTGGGCCACATATCATTAAAGTGGTCACTAATAGTTACCAATTTAAAAAAATTTAAAGCAAGGATGCTAACAACTGAACTGCGTATACTTTTCCACTTTTCTCCCATGCTTCCAATTCCTTAGGTGCGGCCGCATCTACCTCCTCATGCCTCACCTTATGCCTCCTGGCACATCTCTTTCCCTTAAAGCCAAAGCACAGGCAATTCACAAAAGGCTGCTCCATGAGCCCACTCATTCGCCACTCTAGGTCGGATTTAGGCAGCCATCCTATGCTGGCAGGCTGCCTTCCACACCTCTGTCATCCTAGGTCATCACTGTCAATTTACTTGTCTCTCTCTCAGAGGCCTTGCCTAGGTTTAACCTAAATGAACCAAGTCTAAAAATTACTTGTTGAACACAGATTCTAAAACATCAGAAGCCAAATTAATTCACTGTTGAAATGTAAGATGATCTCTGTAGAGTTAAATTACACAAAATACTTCAATACATTTTAGGGCTTCTAATGATTATGGATAATAATTTCATTTTTAAAATACCAAGAGTTTGAGTACATTGACAAATCACACTAGATAATAATACTTCCTTGAATACTGCCAGAAACAACCCTAAATTAAAAAATCAGGCAGGGGCGCCTGGCTGGCTCAGTTGGTAGGGCATGCAACTCTTGATTTCAGGGTCATGAGTTCAAGCCACATGCTAGGTGTAGAGATTATTTAAAAAAAAATAAAATAAAAGTTAAAAAAATCAGGCAAATCTCCACACTATCAATTAGTGACTTACTTTTTCAACATACTCAAACACCAAGTACAATTTCCCCCTTCGACGAAAGGCTTCCTTCAGCTCCACGATGTTTTCCTGCTTGAGAGTACGAAGCATTTTAAGCTCTCGTAAAGTCGTTTCCTTGACTTCTTCATTTTCTAGAATGTAAACAATGGTGAATAGAGTAAAATTAAAGCTTTCAAGCTACTGTTCAAAAAATTCTAACAGTGAAAATATACCAATTTCCCTTTCCACTTGGAGTACTGCATAAGGAGTTCAAGGATGGAAGATTAAATATCACATTTTCTTGTTGAAAGGATCAAGAATTAGCATCTTACAGAAGAAAAGGCTTACTTGACCAGCATGCACCTAATTTTCTGCTTGTGTTTTCTTATACTCTGTATTGCAAAGTGTATGTATGAATACATATCGACAGATATGACGTATAAACCCACTGTCCTTTTCATTCTAACACTACACACTGAGAAAGAAGGAGTGTAAGAGGGTAAGAAGGAATCAGCTCTACCAGTGTGCAGAGGAGCCTCTATGCAGCATCTGTTGCAGCTGATGTTTTTAACTTTGGCCTGTAGTTTTGGCTTAAAAGAACATTTTATTCTTCAGGCTGCACGCGAGTCACCTCAGTGAGCAGAGGTCACATACCAGGCACCCACAGTGCAGCTCACAGTCAAGCTGCAGGGATTTCTAAGAGTGTCTGATCTCTCTGAATAGCAGCTGCTATAGGTTCCTGCTGTCTTCCTGTGGCATGTCCGTCTGTCCACCCCAGATGGTGTAGCTGTACTGGGATGCGGAACTTACGCCGAACCAATACAGCCTCCCATATCGTCAGCTTCACCCATGATAGCCCCCACAGGCATGGAGAAGGACGGAAATCACATTAACTCTAATGGAGGAACTGGCAGGGGAGAAGGAAAGGAATACTTTATTTTAAAAGAGTTTTTACGATACCTTCAGATTTAGCCCAGAAATTCTAACTACTATGTTCACATATACACATATAGGTGTGCACACACGCAAGACTACGGTTCATAATCCTTTATCTCCAACTTCAAAAATCAGTCTAAAAACTGAACACTTCTTCCAAGTTTATGGCAAATCTCCTCAGAAGTAAAACCTGAACTGACACGAGACCACTTATATTCTTTGTTTAGCCCACTTAGTATGTGGGATATGTTTATTTTATGTAAAATATGTTTACTTTAGAAATAGTACCTGATTACAAGGTGCTAAAGTAGCATGCCATATTTCCATTCTAAAACCCCAAAGTTATAAATTCTAAAACACATTTGTCCCCAAGGTTTGGGGTCATAGTCAAAATCCTAGCTTGAGAGTCTAAGTTTTGTGAGTCTCAGGTTCAGTCATATCTAACCTCCCTCAGGTTCAGGGAAGAAGAAAATGGAGTTTGGGGATTAAAGTGAGAAAGATGAAAATGTCTTCTAGAGACAAATGCTTCCTAAGCAAGATACACAAGAGAAAAGGGGCTGAATCTTCCCTCCAAATGGGGGAGGGAAGATTCTAAATCAGGAGCCAGGAGTACTTTTCAGATTATTTTCTATCCCAGCCCATTTCTTAGCCTCTGTTCAAACTGAGTTTCAAGAATAAAGAGATAGTAATAAAAACAGGGGCTTTGTAGCACCACAGTATCTGTAATAAACAGGGAACATAAAGTCAACACTCCTTTGAGAACAGTTACACAAGTGAAATATCTTCTTTATTTCAGCAAAAACAACTGTTGGGGAATGCTGGAGCAGAGATTAGAAAAGGACAGATAAAGATACTGCCTATCAGAAAGCAAGAACTAGCAGTACCAAGGCCAACAGTGGCATAAGCAGTGAGCCAGCCCAGTCCACACCAGGGGGGAGGGGGGTTAACGGGGAACTGAGGACTCACAGCCGCCCTCCCCTCGCCCAGTCACGGGAAAAGAATGTGACACAGTGGGGGCCACCTGGCAATAGGGGGAATGTACGAGATGTGATCAGGGATTTCCCAAAGTGGCTTAGAGGATTGTGGAGGGACAGAGGTCCAGCTGTTTTGCAAACTGGGGCTAAGCCAGAGACGTGGTGTTCTGTGACTTTTAGAACTCTAAAACGTAGGGAACACTAAAAAGCCTTTAGTGTTATGAGGTAGGTTCACCTGCTTCTCCACTACCCCATCTGGTTTACTCTCAAGACTGGGGTTATCAAACTGAAGTTCACCTATCTCTAATACACAGAATGCCACACAGGTTTCAATACAAAGCAAACAATCTTCTAACAAGGCAATAACTCAATACAGACAAGTACACTGATTACTCATGACCTGGTTCCTGTCTGCTTTTCCATCCCCATCTCATGTCCTTCCTTCTCCTCCCTCACGTTAGTCTTTCAATTCCCAAAATAGCTCCAACGTTATTCTTTCGAGCTTAGGGCCTTTGAACTTGTTCCCTCTGCCTGGAACTGACATTCTACAACTCAGACTCCTTACAGGGCTGGCTCCTCTTCGGGTTTCAGTTTAAATAGTGCTCCTCACGAGCTTTGCCCAGATCACTAGACCAAAGCAGGCTTCCATCCCTATTATTCCTTATCATTCTACTTTGAACTTTTCTTTCACAGACCTTCTCACCATTTTTATTTATAGATTGTTTTGCTTACAGGCGGCTACCCCTGCTAAACTAAGAGCTCTCAGAGGACAGGCCCAAGTTCTGCTATTCAACAATACACACTCAACCACCTAGGACTGCGCCTGGCACAAAGAAGGGATCAATGAATACTTCTGACAAAAATGAGGAAATCTTCACTCGTATGTGGCTAGCTCTCATTCATGGGAGGCAGCAACGTGATGGCAAGGAAGAGGCACTTCGTCCTCTCAGTTTTGAGTACAATGCTTTCCATCTTTTCTCTAGAAGGTTGAGAAGGGCAGCTTTTCAGGCAGGAAGACAAACTAAATTCATTTTCCCCTATTCATCTCCATGCCTGGTTGTCTTCTGCAATATGTGATTATAAAATAGGGAGCTTCAAAAAAACTGAAAGGACTAAGGGTCAAGAACACATATATATTTAACCATTCATTAACAACATCCGTAAGCTTTGCTGGAGCTGGGTACAAATGAATGTTGCAACTAAGTCAAAAGTAAATACAGCTGGTGTATCTTTTCTAGTCAAATGCTTGGTGAATTCTTGGCACCCAAAAAGCAACTGAAACAAGGGAGCTTTGTATTATTAGCAACTTGGGGCAGTTTCATTTTGCGAACAGATAGAGCCACCTCAGAATGGCTGAAGTCGAACGGCTTTAGAAGGAACCCTGGAGCAGGATTTGGAAGACCTGGAGTTTGGATCCTGTTAATGAACCAACACTGTGAAATATGATGTTGGGCAAGCCACTTAACTTTTCATTCATAAAGTAACTAAGTAAATGGGCACCCTCCCCACCCACACAGACCCTAAAAAACAATCCCATGGCTTTTTCCAAATCTAATAACCAATGATTTCTTTCCATTAAAATCTCATTGATTATGAGCATAAACCTCCCTGGATTTTGCTACTCTATGATATAGACATCATTCAAATCTATACCAACTCTACATAAAAATGGCTAAAGAAGAAAGAGAAATGAATCTTTGAAAAGCAGCTCACAAAATCACCTAGCATATGGGGCCCAAACCACCTCATTTGAGCTGCCTGTCTATTTTAGGAAATGAAGGCTTCTCTAATGTATGCCTGTCACAGATATTAAAAGTTGAAGCAAGCACTTTGGCACTAAGAATGTAATGAATGGGAACAGGCAGGAAGTGGAGTTACTAATTCCCTAAGTGCAAGCAAAATGCACACTCTTCATTACTTGGTCTATCCTATTATTTTTGTTTCTTTAAGTACTTTCAAGGCTCCTGGCCTACCCTGTACTTGGACAAAACTGTGACACTAAATGATGAGATAATGGGGAAAAGCAATACACATTGTACGTACACATGCTTCTCACCTCAGGTTCAGAAAGCAGCCAAGCTCTTCAGCGAAGCATTGTTTAAAAGTGGTAGCACAGCCTACTGCCAGGAGCACAAAAAATCCCTACCTTCCAGTTGAAATAATCCTGCAGATTCTTTATTTAGGCTAGGCTTTCTCCAGTTTACAAATGAAGAAACCACATCTAGAAAGAGTAACTTCCTCAGGGTGAGTGAAGGGTATGCCACACTGAGTAGAAGACAGGGACGTAGGCAACATGGTATAAGGCAGTGAGCAAGCTTTAGAGAACGAGTCCGAACACCCAAGTTCAGGTCTGCACTCTGCTACTGCTTAGCTGAGTGGCAAAGCAACATGGTATGTGTTATGGGTAGAAGAAAAACTCGACAAAGATCTTGAGGTCTGCATCTTTCCCAGTTAATTACATACTACCTGTGCAGCTTTGGGCCTTGGATTCCTTGGCTGTAAACCGGAGCTGGACTTTTCCTAGATGATTCTGAAGGTCCTTCCAGCTCTAAGACCTGGTGCTTCCATGCAAGTCATACTTATGTACATGTCAATGGACCTGGTCCTCAGTTACCAGTGAGGGTGTATGGCTTAGTACAGGCAGCAAGTCTGACAATGTTACATAAATTCTTTGGAGTGATGATTAAATGGCAGGGTAGAAAAAGGACGGTAAATAAGAAAGAAACAAAGAACTAACCTACTTTTAGCTCACCAGTCAGACAAGTTAACACACTAAAAATCAAGAAGGGAGATTCACTAAAGTAAAAGAAAACAATTTTTAAGGAAAAAAAAAAAAACCACAGCAGTGAAAGAAATGCAAAGTAAGTAATAGAGAAAAATCTAAAGATGAGCAGAAACTCTATTGTAACTCTATTTTTAAGGAACTGTGGTCTCAGAAAAGAAATCCAGAAATAGCTGTAACCTACTTTATGAAATCACAAACCTGACATTCTTATATAGCCAAAGAGGCCCCCCAAAATGGACCTTTAAGTGGATACAAAGGAGGAGGAAAAAAGCCAACCCATCTTTGTGCAAAACCGTAAGGGTACCGTATTTGAGTCTGGTTGCCCTGACTAAAGAAGGAATACCGCCAAGAAAGTAATTAACTTGGCCAAGGGGTCTGAATGGCGGTACTGCTACCATATATACCAAAAAAAAAAAAAAAGATGAAAATCCTTAAATCTTCAGCAATGAAGACTGGGTAAAGCACAAAAGAAATTTATTAAATTATGAAAGGTGCAAATGTTCATCAAATCCTAGAAGAATCCCTGAAGCTTGAAAGAGTTCCATTCTGGACATTAAAAGAAGTGTGGTGAAATCACGACTAGCCAGAATGCTTAAGCTTAGTTAACTGAATTCTCTGTTTAACCAAAGGTAGGAAAGTTTGTTTTAAGGCCTCTCTTATAGAGAAATCTGGTTTCTTAATTTAAGGACCAAAGACTATGAACTCTTGTTTTGTACCATTATACAAAATGAGAGCAGAGTTTCCTCAATCCAGAGATCAGGATAGAGCTTTCTAAAGTCTGGGTAAAAATAAGGATGAAATAAAATGGAGGAAGGAAGGGATGACCAATTAAATATTTTCTCATGTTTAAAAAGAATAAATATGTCCATTCCAAGAGAAAAAATATTTATCTACAGAAAAGATAAGCAGGATATGAAATGCAAGCCATTTTATTTGATATAAAAGTAGAGGCACAACCTATATTCCATCTTAACTATGGACTACCATACAGCTCCCTGAGAATCAGCCTCCTTGCCACATAGCAAGGCCCAGTGACCCTTCTGAACCCATCACCTGTACTTTTAGGGAAAGACTAAAAAGTCCTAAGAAGCAAAAGATGTTGTCACACCAGAAGATCCAAAGGTATGTCAAAAATAATTCCTAGATCACAGGACCTTCTCAAGTAAAATATGAACACATAATGTTTATAATTCTTGTTAATTCAAATCTATCGAGGCTAAATCATGGCTACTGGACTATTCACTAACTTGAGGATGGCAGACATTTGTATAGGTGTGTGCATGAGAATGATCCTTCAACAGTGACAGAAGATTATCATCTGAACATCAAATCTCATTGTACAAAATTTGAGTTATAGGAAGGGTAGATGAATTAGGCTAAATTTATCCTTATACATAGTCCAAAAAATATCTTTCATCTGAATCATTTCTAGTAACTCTTTGGTCTGTGGTCATTTTTCGTCTTCTCGGAAAATCTAAATACTAAATAGAACTAATTCTATGAAGACTCCTGGATGATTAGGTGTTTATAGCTAATGTTTCTCTGTGAGAACTTACATTAATAAAAAACTCACAGGGGCACCTGGGTGGCACAATCAGTTAAGCGTCTGACTCTTGGTTTTAGCTCAGGTCATGGTCTCATGGGTCATGAGATCAAGCTGTGCTTTGGGTTCTGTGCTAGGCTCAGAGCCTGCTTAAGATTCTCTCTCTCCTTCTCCCTCTGTCCCTCCCCACCACTCAGATGTGTGTGCGTGCTCTCATTCTCTTAAAAAAAAATTAACTGAGGGGCACCTGGATGGCTCAGTGGGTTAAAACCTCTGCCTTCGGCTCAGGTCATGATCCCAGGGTCCTGGGATTGAGCCCCTCATCGGGCTCTCTGCTCAGCAGGGAGCCCACTCCCTCCTCTCTCTCTGCCTGCTTCTCTGCCTACTTGTCATCTCTGTCTGTCAAATAAATAAATAAAATCTTTAAAAAAAAATTAACTGAAACTCTACATTGATGATAATGAATAAAGAAGCAAAAGTCATCAAGATAAAAAATATATTAACTAATGAAGAGATCTCAGATAAAAATGTCATCACTCACACAAGTCCTCCACTTTAACATGAGTTTGTATCCCCACCCAGTATGTCAGTCTTAAGGAAAATCATAGACAAAAGACACTGATAAATGATCTGACGGAGTTCTAACAGCTAGTAAATGGAGAATAAAAAACTGACTAGGATGAAGACAGAGACACGGGGACAAAAATAAAGGGAAAACTGACAAAGCCCTTGGTGTATTTTTTAATGAGCCTCTTTTTTTTTTAATCTCCAAAAAAAGGTAACACTTGATTCTTTTTTTCTAAGGAAGAGCAAATAGTTGCTATTATAATCCAAATTGTGTTAACTATAAGATAAAGTAACTTATTTTTATTATTTTTGTTCCATTTTCCCAACTTAAAGTTCCAGTCTAACTTTTTATTTACTATTAAAGTTTGGTTCCCATTTTAGATAGGATAGATAGATAGATATTATCCTGGGATAAAAAGAACAGCTTGAATTAAATAGTGGTCTACCTTAAAATGTACTTTCAAAAACATTTTATACAAATTTGTGGATAAATATGAATTTAATAAGAAAATAGGAGATGATCACAATCTTTTAAAGCTAATAGAAGATAATATATACTCTCACAAAATATCCCTTGATATTATCAGTATGAGAATACTTGACTAGCCTGAATGCAAATCAGACCAAGTTCAGATTCTATTTCAGTGTAAGCGTTTTTATAGGATTATTTCATGATCTTCACAAAGATTTTTAAACACTGGGTTTAGAACATTCACTATCATAATAACAGCAGAATATTTTTAGAGTAACTAATAAATGAGATTAATGAGAACTGTATGACAATAAGGAATTAAGATGAAACTCTATTTTTTTAAAAAGATTTTATTTATTTATTTGACAGAGAGCGAGATCACAAGTAGGCAGAGAGGCAGGCACAGAGAGAGAGAGGGGAAGCAGGCTCCCCGCCGAGCAGAGAGCCCAATGTGGGGCTTGATCCCAAGACCCTGAGATCATGACCTGAGCTGAAGGCAGAGGCTTTAACCCACTGAGCCACCCAGGCGCCCTGAAACTCTATTTTTATTAGAACTGTCCTGACTGAAATTTAAGCTAATCAAATGGTTCAGAATTAAGTGATTGCCATAGGGGTTGAATGGACATTCCCATCTGTACTGAACTATTTATGTGCACTTCACATTCCAGAAGGGCTGCTCACCACACACGTTCCCTTAGTTCTATTATGGGTGGGTGATAAGGCTGCATGTCCCTGAGCTATGGTAACTGATAATGGTCTGGCAGAGATGAGGGCAGAGGGGATTCATGCTTTGTCAGCACACAGAAATGAAGGCTGATCAAATGTTTTATATAATGTCTAGACTATTCATAGACTTTCTGGATGCCACAGCTAGAAACAATGTCTCTTGCCTCAAAATTACTCAAATTCATTCAGGCACTGACTGCTTTCTACTCCGTTTTACTGCTATTTTTTTTTTTTTTAAACAGGTCTTAATTCTACCAAGCTTCCTGAAATTACACACACCTGACTTACCTTCATGTCTCTTACAGTATCTGGCTCAGTGCTCAGTAAATCTCAACAGATATGCTACTGATTACCACTCTGAAGGTATCAGGTACAAACACATGGTTTAACTGAAGCTAAGAATTGGTATGCACAGAACAGGGATTGTGAAGAATGTGGCACCTTAGGTTTTTTTTCCTTGTTGTTTTGTTGTTGCTTTGTTTTGTTTTGTTTTTTGTTTTTAAAGCAATGGCATACGTGACCTAGATTGTACTGCCTTTCAAAAAGTTCATGACAATTGTTATTTTTGGTGGTAACCGATGCTTGACGATGTGCCTTACAAGATGAATGCACAGCCAGAAGTCTTTACACGAAGGCAAAGGTTATGCTTTGATCTACTGTTGCAACCACTCTTTTTAGTAGATCACCATTTGTCTCTTGGCCACCTGTGGTTAGCCCAAAGCCACTGCTCAAAGAGCTCATTGCCAATGGTCTCAGAGTGGACTGGCCTGGGGCTATTGTTTCCTATTGGACTACAGGTACATCATTTGGAGCAGATTTGTTTTTTCTTTACAACAAGCTAAAAGCATTTTTTTTTTTTTTTTAAATTACTGCCTTCTCTTTAAGGCTGGCAAGACAATGGCTGCTAAGGGTTTCCCGGATGATGTGATGTGCTCCACATAACCAGAACATCAGAGGTGGGTTCTATCAAATACTACTGAATCTACCCCAGGACTTTATTAGTGAGCTCTTTTTGTTATTTAATGTTTGCTAAGTGTCTAAAGTAGGAGTGATGAAACTGTTCACAAACATAGAGGCTGGTGTCTTCCAGTACTTAGTCAATGTGTGCTGATGGAGGTAGGCTACGACTGCTATTGTCATACTTCCATTAGATAGGAAAGTTAATGCTATGCCGGTCCTCTTAGCACTACTTTTCACAAAGCAAGTTATGATTCAGTGGTAAAAAATCAATGTCACATTGATGCTACAAATAGGCACTTATGTGCATTTATATGAGCAGGAAAGAACAGAAAATGAAGAAACTCACGTTAGGATAATAGTTATGTGACATTTTTGCTTCAGTTATATATAGGATGTTCTGTATGTGGATACTGGATCAGAATGTAAAAAAAAAATTTCTGTGGGTCTCTGTAGAAAAATTTGGGAAAATGCTGCCTAGAGCTTCTGAAAGGCCATGTGTGCCTTCATGGTAAATTTCTCTACTTGTCTATCTTTAGGCGACCAATAGTCTAGACTTAAAACCTAATGACTACTGAGATGCTTTATTTATTTATATTTTATACATTACTTTCTTTTTAATGTTTTATTTAAAATTTTCTTGCCCAGCATAGGGTAATTTTAATACTCCATCTGAAATGGTCTGGACGTAACCAAGGACTCCAACTATGGAATTTCTTCTTGAAAGGCTTTTATTCTTCAAATGAGTTATTTAAAATATAATATCATTTTCTTCATACTACCTATATACCACTTATCCTTGTATTTCTAATTGACTGGAAACCGGAGATCACAATAACCAATACCAAAGCCCTTCAAACAGCAATTACTACTTGTGTGAACTCACAAAAATATTTACTTCAAATTGGTCTTCTCATTTTAATAGTATTTAGGAATAGCATAAATAGCATGCCTTCTACTCAGCATCTGAAGCAAGATTTCCACAATGCTGACTGTTCCTTAAAATATAAGATAAATTTTCTAATATCATGAGATATGAAAAGATTCACACAGAAGGAGCCAAATGTTCCAAAGCAAAGTATGATAACAAATAAGCTATACTCGCTTTCTGAGATGGAGACTTTAAAATTTCAGGAACAAAGTCTAGTTAGCTAGATCCTATTTCTTCCACATTCTATTCACAAGGGCTAAATACAAAAAGGAAAAAAAATATATATATATACCTTCACTGTCCTTGAATTTCTTGATTGCCACAATTTCATGCGTTTCCTGCAAAGGAAAAAAGAGGCAGAAAGTCATTTCCCAGTGTTTTTGAAACCGGGAATCCCAGTTGTCTGGGGGTTATATTCGGGCATAGAACAGCAAGAAACCAGAGAGTAAACAAACAGACCCTCTTCTTTCTCAGGCCTTCATTTCCTGGTTCCAAAATTCTCTTTCTTACCACCCTACAGACATTGTCAGAAAAGGAAAAAAAATAATGGGGCGAGAGAAGGGGATCAAGAGAGGAGATTGGTGATAGACCATGGACAAACCAGAAGTGTCGATATCTTGAGGCTACACAAAAATGCCAGGATGACTGACAATACAATATACCATCATTTGTTACTTCGATCTGAAACCCAGAGAAACATTTTAATTGGGCTTCTAGAGCAGAGAAAAGGCTTCTGCATTACTAGGTAGTTGATGGTAGTAGAATTCCTCTTGAAAGTCTCCTCCCCTCAATTAACTTTTTGTAACAAACCGATCTAGTTATTTTGCTCTCCTGAACAGAAGCAGTTTGTGAGCAGGACCCTACTTTAAACTGAAACATTTCCAAAAAATACAAGAGCTGGAAAGGAAATGGAAATGCTCAGAACTAAGCACCATGAGGTTAAATAACTCCTGTCTAATTCTGGTCTATAAAAGGAATAAAAAAAGCTTTTGGCAAAATAATATATAGATTCTTCAAAGCCAACATGTGATACACAAAGGTCTTCTGAATGACTCAGGTCTGCTTTTTTGTAGTGAAAGTGGGTATACTTTCAGAACTGTAGGAGCAAACCTTTAAATAAAAGAGTGTCCCCCACATCAAAACAAAGTCTTTAAAAATGTACACAATAGCAGGCAATAATCAATAAGGTACAAATCACTAACTTATTAAAAATAAACACTTCTCTTTAGTTTTTTATAAAAGCAAAGGGGGATCATGAAAGCGGTGGTGGGGTGGGGTGAGAAGTGACCATTTCTTAATTCTTATGCTCAACAACAAACCCTGAGTCATAACTAGTTCTGTAAAATCAAATCCTCTCTGTTTTTCATCTGCCCCTTGAAATAAGAAAATACCAGCTTTCATCTTTGTTATAGGAAAAAAAAAATTCATCTGAAAGTGCTATAGGCTACTGAGGAAAAAGGCTGTTAAGAGTATTACATTTTTGTTGTTAATGGAGGACTGATAGGATTGTAGAGTACAGACAGCTTCTGGGATATAATTTTTTTGTACTCGGACTTCCAGGTACTTTCTGATATTGGAAGTGTTTCCTTATTGGGAAGAAATAATGGCAAATTTAAATTGATATGGGGGATATCAGCTAGAATATTAGTACAGGTAGTAGCAGGTAAGTCTGCTAGGTATGCTACGCCCTCTTAACACAGTGATAACCATTTTCTTACCCTGCTCCTTTTCAAAAGGCTAGCCAGCCACCAATGAATGGCATAAGATTAAGAACACTATCAGGAAACTTGGCTCCAGACACAAAGAGGCAGCATGATATGCATCCAGGAAGAGAGTAAAACTGCTCACATTTTGGGGCACCTGGGTGGCTCAGTCCATTAAAAGTCTGCCTTTGGCTCAGGTCATAATCCCAGGTCCCTATATCCAGTCCCATGTAGAGCCCTGTATCGAGCCCTGTATGGTGCTCCCTGCTCGGCAAGGAGTCTGCTTCTCCCTCTACCCCTACCCTCTCTCTAATAAATAAAAATAAAATCTTACCAAACAAAACAAAACAAAAACAAAAAAACCTGCTCGCATTTCAGCTGAGACATCTTCCAAGTCATACCACCCAAGGCATTTTTTAAAATTTAAATTTAATTAATTAACATACAATGTATTATTGGTTCCAGAGGTAGAGGTAATTCATCTGTCTTATAATACCCAGCGCTCATTACATCACATGCCAACACATCTTTTTATTGCATCCTAAATATTAACTTTGTCTGATTTTATAAAAGGTCTTGCTTAGTTTAAATTCGCCCAGGATAGGACTACAAATTTACATTTACTACAAACTTATTTACATCATCCTGAAGAAAGAAATTGATTAATTTCTGGCATCTCATAAATAGAATCCACTGTATAAAAGTTACCTGAAAATGGGTCAAATAAAATTAAGCATTTACTCTTTTATTTTTCCTTTCATCAATACCATGGAAATCCTGTCTCAACATACACACACATACACACTCTCTCTCTCTCTTTCTCTCTCTCTCTTTCTCTCTCTCTCTCTCCCTCTCTCTCTCACTCAATACAGTTTATATATTTAAAGAATGAAACAAAACGGATGAAGTTTTCTACAAAAAACAACTCAATCTTTAGTGGAAACTACATGCATTTAAGAGCAGAAGATGCTGGAAAGAATTTAACATTTTACTTTTATTCAAACTGCTTAAAAAATAATGTAAATTCATTATATAAAACATAAAACATAAAAGGCATAATAACCCTTGCTAGCATTTTGGTTTATTTTTTTCCCAGTAAATTTTTCTCAAATTGGAACAGTAGTATTTGTATACAATGTTATATGTTTTTATTTCACTTGATATTGTAGGAGACACATTTTAACCTGTCATTAAGTAATTTTAAAACAATTATTTTTTAATGGACTGTTATTTAACTGTCAATACTTGAACATCTGCATCTTTATTTCCATAGAGTAAATTCTGCAGGTGATATATCTGGGTCCAACAGTATGAACATTAAAGGCTCCTAATACTGCCAAAACAGATAGACAAAAATATATCATCTCACGGTTTCCTTCAGCAATATATAAGAACACCCACTCTATAACCATAACCAATAGTAAATAAAATCACTGAAAAGAGTCTTCAGACATCAGTGAGGTCAGAGAAGTTTTATTCTATCAACTGGTAAGTGGAAAAAAAGTCCACTAAGCTTAATATTTTTCTTGATGATTCATGGATGTGAACCTGTTGCCAAATTTTGTTACAAATTATCTTCCCCAGATTGTTGTGGTCATTAAATTATTTAGGGTTTGGTTGTTGTTGAATGTAACTTATAATTACACATTTATTGATTTGTTTATAGTCACATTTATTGATATATGCCTTTATGTCCACTACTTTTGTGTTCAAAGTCCTTACTTAGCCTGAGTATGGTTAATATTCATACACATTTATTTATTATTAAAAGATTTTATTTATTTATTTGACAGAGATCACAAGTAGGCAGAGAGACAGGCAGAGGGGGAGGGGGAAAGCAGGCTCCCTGCTGAGCAGAGAGCCCTACACGGGGCTCAATCTCAGGACCCTGAGATCATGACCGGAGCTGAAGGCAGAGGCCTAACCCACTGAGTCACCCAGGCGCCCCTCATCCACCTTTATGTCTCAATATTTAAATGATTTAATTTCTTTCCTTAATCTTTATCCACCTGTCATTTAATATATGATATGGTGAAGGAATCTGTATTTAATATAATTCTAAATGCTGAATCAACTTTCCCAACACTCTTTACCATGGATTTTTAGTTCTTTGTTGTATCTTAGCATTCTTACATACTCGATTTTCTTTCAGAGCTTTCTAGTTTAGTCTACATGATTGATCTGTTGATTCTTATGTTAGAACCAACTTAAATTATTGTGACTTGTTTTATTTATTTTTATTTAAGAGACAGAGAGAGCACACATAAGCACACATAAGAGGGGAAGGGAAAAGAAAGGGGAAAGAATCTCAAGCAGATTCCACATGCTGAGCCCTACACGGGGCTTGATCCCACAACCCTGAGGTCATGACCTGAGCTGAAACCAGGAGTCAAACGAACACTTAACCGACTGAGCCACCCAGGTGCCCCTACTGTGATCTGTTCTAAATTCATCTGGATCCCTGTAAAGTTGTGTCACTGCAAAGCCCTGGAAAGTGCCGTTCACATCATAGACATTGTAGGTTTGTATGTTTATTGAAGCAACCTTCCAGCACATAGGAGTAAAAAGTCTATAACAAAATCCATGTACTTCTTCTTCTCCATATACTTTCTTCTCTTTCTAAGAGGGAGAAAATGGAGTCTGAGGCCCATTTGATTTTTGTTCCAACATATGTAACTTTGTTTCTGCCTAGATCCTATTAGGGCTTTTTCTTGGAATAAAAATTTTAAATTACCAGAATATACCTAGAAGAGAGTGGGGGGGGGTGTTGAACTAATATTATCTGGAAATCAATGAAATTAGAAAAATTTTCTTCTAGCAACCTTAAATGTTGTTTCTACACCTGTTTTCCTAGTATTTTTCACTAGAAACCTTGTAACTTTTAGATTTGCTCTCTCATTGTTGCTTTGTATGTTTTATTCACTACTGTGTAAGTGCCTAGAACAGCAGGCACATAGTAGGTTCAGTAAGTATTTCATGAGTGAATTAATCAAAACTGCTACATCAATTTTGTTCTTTTATTTCCTCCATTTTAGGTTTCTCTATCATCCTATTTCAGCTGACTTAGACTTCAATTTTTGCCTTGTTTCAGCTTGCTCTCACTATAGAGGGCATATCCTCCCGGCTCTCCTTCAGAAGACTGCATCTGCTTGTTACAAAAAATCATTTTTAGAACTATGCGTTGCTTCTAAATCTTCAGAGCAGGGGTTTCTTTATCTTCCCATGTCTTTTCATAGGGTACACGTCCCTGCCCCCTGCTTTTTTTAAACTCATCCCTACTAAGATTGGAAGAGATTCACTAGGTCTGGCACCTGAAAGGCTAGTTGGGGTTTTTCAGCCACTGGGGCTTCAAATGCTGTTTGATGCACCTGAGACCAAGGTCAAAACCTGGATTCCCAGCAAATTTGTTCTCATTGGGTTGGCTGGGCTGAGGCTGAATCACCTGTGCAGAGCTGTGAGAATAAGCTGTTTGCTGAACCCACACTTCCTAGCACATCCTGTTCCCTCTCCTCTACATTCACCACACCTTGCCAAGGGGGTCTGTGAATCCTAGGCTGCAACTTGCTGCTTCCAATCCTTCTCAGTTTTTTGCCATACTGTATTTGGGGTGCTTAGTCTCTGAAAAGATCTGGCAATACAGGTGCTGATGTGGGCTAGTTGGGGGACAGAGAACTCCAGCTCCCTCAGGGTCAAATAATAGTTAGCACCATGAGATGGCTGCCTGTGTCCAGCTCCAGTGGGCATGGGTCCCACCAAGCCTTTTGCTACTTCATTTTGACAGTTTGCCCTAGTCTGGCTCAGAAAGTAGCATAAGGAGCATGATGTTCAAGGCTGTATTTTTCAATCCATATCCTGACTTTGCCAACAATCTTCAATTTTTAGTTTCTTCATTTACAGAAATTTCATGAGCTTTTTGGCTTTTTTTTTTTTTTAATCTCTTCATGGGTATTTAATGGAGAGGTAAAAGATGACACACCAAGGTTTATTACTTGTAATACCACCCTGAGATGCTACATATAATATGGGTGTAGACAAAGAAGAAAAATACATGAAAAATAGCTCTAAAGAACTGTGTTTTAAATTCAATTTATTCACAAAAGCTTGCCATTGCCCCCACAACGTCTGCAACAGAATGTCACCAGCTGTAGTCAGCGTGATAGGCATAATTTTCTACTTGTTTCAGTATCTTACTTTGTTTAAACAGTGAGTTAGTTAAAAGCGGACATTTTGAACAACAAACTAAGGATGTGCTAAAAATATATAAGTAAACCATTAATGATAATTCCATACCTCACCCTTAATTTTGTCTCAAAATTGAAATTATATTATTTTGGAATGCAAAAAGATAGAGGTTCCTAAATTGTGCTGCTATCTCCATGTGTGAACAAGCTATATCAAGGCATTTAACATTTACCAAAATAAATTTCCTCAGCTGAAAAAAAAAGATTAGAAAGAGAATGAAAAATAAATTTTATGAGTAGTAAAAAATAGAAAAATATCCAGAGGACCTATATTTCTTCTAGTATTGTCAAGATCTCCACCCCATAAAAATCATGCCTCAATCACTGAATAACCGTCCTGGACACAGAGACTTGTAACCAAAACTTACTCTTGCTAGTAGTGACTGTCTAAACTTACCTAGTCATTGGTTTATGGCCAGAACCAACTGTTCCTTAAAATGATGGCAAAGCAACTAATTGGTAATAACAATCATAAAATTTACTAAGTTACTTAAAGTGTGGTTATATAACTTGACTTAATTATGCTCTGGAACAGTGAATTCTCTAAATTGATGATATACTTAACAAGGAACTATCAAGAATCATTACTTTAAATGTTTTGCTCTGTAATTTAAAATATTCAAAATGCATCATAAAAGAAAACAGAAAAAAAAAACAGTGATTTTAGTTTATTCCCTGATGAAGCCATTCCTTGGGAGAAATTCTTTATTTCTTAATCCAAGTAGCAGTAAATACAGTTTGACACTAAAGTATTCTAAAATATTTCAATCCATGATTTATATGTAAATATCCCAACTGCCTTAAGTTCTTTTACAGATTGACATGTGCCTCCTTCAGCAGGAGCAAAACCCTACAACTGTAGGCACTGTTACCAGATAGGCCAATATGGTACCTGAAAAAGCAAGCTTTATTTTGATTATTTAAGTACTTTGCACCAGGCCCTGTGCTCAGTGCTTCCAATGTATTATCTCATTTAATCCTCAAATCACTTTCTGAAGAGGATCCTACCATCATGCTCATTTTATAGATGAGGATAGACTGAGTTGTGCGGGGTTTTGTTTGTTTTTGTTTTCTGAGTACAGCTGACACACAATGCCACCTTAGTTTCAGATGTATAACATGGTGACTCAACACTGAGTTTTAATGAGGTTCCGTAACTTACCCCAAGATCATATGGCTAAGAAGTAACACAGCTAAGATTTTAAACTCAAGAAGTCTGATTCTGGAGGCCATTTCTTATCCATGGTCATGCTATACCACCCTTGACAAGCTATAGATACAAATTTTGCTGTTAACAAGGATATATTCTGAAACATACTCACACATCTCCACACTGGGGAGGCATCACTATTTCTCATCTGTGTTTTTCTTAAAAATATGTTATCACCAATAAAAATGTTGAAATAATTTTCTAATGTCTGTTATAAAATTTATGCACTTTAAAGTATGTGCAAAAAATTGTTATTTCTATCTTTATCTTTATTCTGACTCTTAGGTCACAGAAACCTTCTAAAGTAACTTAAAGAAATTACTTTTAACATTATGAGCAAAGTTATAAAATGGGAGTAAATTCAAGGACAGGATACATTCCATGGCAGGTTAATACAATGAACTTGACATGTGTTTACCAAATACCATAGAAATACAAGTTATTAACTAGGATACACAAAGATGAAAACTAAATTGCTTTCCAAGAAATCTTGTTACTTGTATTGTTTATTACCTACAAACTACCATTGTTTGCCAATATTAAAAGTTAGATTAACTATTAAAGTGAATTATTTCAGACCACATCAGGAATAACAATCTATAGCAAAGAAGGAGAGCATTTCGGTGAGCCATCTAGGAACAGTCCACTGGGCCCCTGCTTTATATGAGGTTTTATATGACATCTTAGGTTTGAAGGAGTAAATGAAGCATCTCATATACACAGAAGCTTTTGTGTTGGTATGTAATAATGCATGTCAGTAAATTAAAGTTTATGACAATAGTTTAAAAGTACAACCAATGTTATAGGATATGGCACAGGAGTTTGAAACAGATTGATCATGTAAATATACAGAAAAAATGTCAGATGTAAGTCGATAATATGTCGATTTGCTTCTGATCATTCTTTCTCCAGAGGTAACTTCTATCCTCAAACTGTTACGTACCACTCCTATGTACATATTTATTATTACAAATAGATCTACCCATAAGCAAATTTCCTACTGTTCTGAACACTGAAAATCATGTAAGTGGCATGTTACTCTGAGCATCTTTTTGCAACAGCTTTTTGTTTTTAAGCACAACATTGTATTTCTGAGATGTAAACAAAATCTAGTTCAGTGGCACTCAACTGGGGACACTGTGCACCTCCCCTCACAGCAGGGACATCTGACAATGTCCAGAAATCCTTTTGTTTGTCGCAACGGGGTGGAGTGGAGGCTACCAGCATCTACTGGGTAGAGTCCAGGACTGCTGCTGAACATTCTACAGTGCATAGGACAACCCCATGACAAAGAATTACCCACTTCCAAATGTCGAAAGTGTTGGCATCAAAAAACTCCACTCTAGTTTATTCATTTTAATTGTTTTGCAGTGTTCCACTATAAACAATCCCCCTTAAAAGAGAGAGTGACCACTTTTTGAGATCAAATAAAGCTTTAGAAAAGAATAATATACTATGAAAAGAAATTTTAGGTGAAAATGAGGCGATTAAAAGACTAATTCTCCTCGGGGCACCTGGGTGGCTCAGTGGGTTAAAGCCTCTGCCTTTGGCTCAGGTCATGATCCCAGGGTCCTGGGATCGAGCCCTGCATCGGGCTCTCTGCTTAGTGGGGAGCCTGCTTCCTCCTCTCTCTCTCTGCCTGCCTCTCTGCCTACTTGTGATCTGTCTGTCAAATAAATAAATAAAAATCTTTAAAAAAAAATTTAAAAAAAAAGACTAATTCTCCAAAACTTATTAAAACTATTAATCATGGCACTAAAATGTCTACACTCATCTCATTTTCATAAAATGATTACTTTTATAATAACTTTTGTAATATGGCCTCATTCAAACATCATATAGTGAAATATACTAAAAGATGTATATTTTTTACCTTTTTGTTAAAAATTCAGTGACACTGTTCAGCTGGCCCAAAACAATTTGGCAGTCACACAAAGTCTACACCAATAACTAGCAAAACTACTACAAAGGTTCATATTATGGGGATACTGTTACAGGAAATACTGGTATAAATTCTAAACTGTCCATTATTTGTATGTTAAGAGCATTTCACCAAAACTCTTACATTTTAAAAAGCATTACAAGGAAAATTCATAATCCATTTACTTCAATGCTCAGCTTCTAAAAAGAAGATAGTCTCATGAAAATATTAATACATTATCTAGAACATGAGAGAGCAAGCACGCAGCCAAAAAAGGAAGATGTGGGAAGTAGAATCTTAAGACTCACATAGAAAACAACTGCCTTCAAGCCAAATCAGTAATAAAATTTCTATATAACAAAACCTAGTTTCTCATTTATTTCCATTAAAACATCATATCCCTTCTACCCTCCTCTGGGCTGGATATGCCCTCCAGAAATCTTTACTGAGATGTAAGATGACAATAAATGAAGAATAAAATATCTAGATAGAATGCCTAACCAACCATTCGCTCTTTTCCCTCTCTGAACTTGGTCCTGTCTCCTGTCCCCGTATCTCAGTGAACAGGTAAATATCTAGCTAGGTATTTAGGATCACTTTTGATATCTCCCTTGTCTGCACCCCAAAATACATCCAAGTGCTATTGAATTTTGCCTCCTAAATATTTTTCAAATCGGTCCACAGTTCTTCTCTACCTGACTCCCATCCTAATTCCAGCCCTTCCCATTCCTACTTGAAGTACTACCTAGCTTCCTAACCCTTCTAATAATGTCTGCCACTGGGAAAGCCTGGTAGCCATTTGGAAATGGAAATCTGCTTTCACTCCACCACTCCCATTAAAACTGTCCCCAAACTCCCTTGCCCTAAAGACCATGTCAAAACCCCTCCAAGTAGCCAGCAAGTCCCGTCCAGGGACCATTCCAGAAATACCTTCCAGCCTCCTCTCCCTAGGTCTCCCTAGCTTGGTGAGCCCCAGCTATCAACACCAGGAGCTCCCCTGCCGTAGTTCCTTTTACTCCTAAGTTTTGCCCTACTCAACCCTAAATTACCCCTGTCTCAGACCTTGGCACAAATCATCACTTACTCAGGGGAGCCCTCCCACAGCCTGTGACTAAGTTCAAAGCCCCATATATTCTCTTAGCAAACATCTCTTCATAATTATTAAAGTGACACCTTCACATACTTTATGACCACCTGGATAAATTCTGACTCCACCACTGGACTGCAGGCATGTGGGTGAAAAATAACATATGACTGGTTCAAAAGCGAATTACACAAGAGAGGGGAAGATCCAGTGCAAAAGTCTCACTGTACAGCAGCGCCAATTCAAAATTTACATCTGCTGGCCCAAGTCATGCTTCTCCTCTGATAAAACTTACTAATTCCACTATACTCTAACAGAGAAACACTTTTTCCTACCATAATATTTTTTTTAAAGGCCTTCTTTGGGATATAAGGAATTTTTTTTAAAAAAGATTTTATTTATTTATTTGACAGAGAGAGATCACAAGTAGGCAGAGAAGCAGGCAGAGAGAGAGGAGGAAACAGGCTCCCCACTGAGCAGAGAACCCAATGCGGGGCTCGATCCCAGGACCCTGGGATCATGACCTGAGCCGAAGGCAGAGGCTTAACCGACTGAGCCACCCAGGCGCCCCAAGGAATTTTTTTAAAGACAATAAAACATGAGAATAAAGAATACACAAATACACATTTAAGTTTTTTAAAGAACAGTATATCCCTAGGAGACATATTAAGCTAGACCTGTCTCCTTCTTTCTTCAAAAAGTTTCCAAAAAATGAAGATAATAAAACATAAGACCCTTCAAAATTTCATCTGGCCCTCTCCAAAAACCCTTTAGTAGGCAAGTATTTGAATAAGCTCTTAAAATCCCAAAGGAATTATAGTGTCTTGATTAAAAACCAGTTTTGTGAGGTACCTGGGTGCCTCAGTCTGTTAAACAGCTGCCTTCAGCTCAAGTCATGATCCCAAGGTCCTGAGGTGGAGCCCACCCACATCCTTGGGTTCTCTGCTCAGCAGGCAGTCTGCTTCTCCCTCTCCCTTTGCCCCTCACCCTGTTCATGCTCTCTCTCACTGTGTCTCTCAAATAAATAAACAAAATCTTTTAAAAAATAAATAAAAAACCCGTTTTGCTATTTGGCTACTCTGGCCTCCTACAGATCATAAAAATGCACTGCAAAACTGATACTGCTCTCTTTCTGTTAAAATTTCTTTAAAAAAAAATTCTTTTTCAGCATAAAATGGCTACAGTTACAAGGTTGTCAATATTTATCAAGTTATATATGAAGGCTTACTAAATTAAAAAATTAGTATTTACTGATTTACTTCTCCACCTGAAACAACAAAATAAAGATTGTTATTCTTCACCATCACCTCTACTCCATTCTGAGACAAAGCTAGTGAGATTTCTTCTAACCTAGAAAAACACAATATGAAAACAGATATGTTACATAACTACTAATATCTAATATTTGTGTGATATGAAACATTCCCAATGATGGAAAGAGTCGCAGATCTGAGAACAGGCTAACACAGTGCTTACAGTGCTATTTAGTATCATGGTTGCCAAATCCTTAGTGCAAATGTGCTACAAACATCCAGTAATTTTGTATTAGTGGTGTTTGGGGGAAGTCAAAGAAAAGGAGTAAAGCTTGGGCTCATGTGGAACAGAAAGAAGGTTAAGAGCCTCTAGAGGTGAGATAAAAGACCATGAGTTTTGTGGGAAGAGAGAATCAAAGGGAGAGGCTCTCTCTTATAAATGTAAGCCACACTGGGTTTTGTTTTGTTTTGTTTTAAGGTTTTACTTATTTATTTGTGGAGAGAGAAAAGTGCCCAAGCAGAGAGGAGGGGCAGAGAGAGAAGCAGACTCCCCACTGAGCAAGGAGCACGATGTGGGACTCGATCCCAGGACCCTGAGATCATGACCTGAGTCCATGGCAGACACTCAACCAACTAAGCCACCCAGGTGCCCCTATAAGCCACATTCTTAAGGAGACCTGGAATTCCTATACTAAAGTCTTCAACTATTTTTATTTGAATAAAAATAAATATATCCTGTAATAGTGTGAGACTTGAGGCCACAAATATAATAAAAACCATAAAAATCTGTGAACATTTAGTTGATAAATATAAGCAAACCCACATACCCGGAAAGCCCTTATAAGTACTTCTAATAGGGCCAGAATGCCTGTTGGTGGATCAGTATCAACCTGGACATTGGCTATTAATATCAAAGGATGTAACCATGATGAGTTAAGGAAACCAGTTCACTTAAAATGGGTACATCTTATTGTATGTAAGAAGGTAGATGCTTATATGAAAATTACACCTCAACAAGGTTGATTTAAAATGAATTATTTAAGCAGCCATCAAAAAAAAAAAAAAAAAGAAAGAAAGAAAGAAAGACAGACATCTTGCCATTTGCAATGACGTGGATGGAACTAGAGGGTATTATGCCAAACAAAAGAAGTCAATCAGAGAAAGACATGATCATATGATCTTGCTGATATGTGGAATTTGAGAAATAAGACAGAGGATCATAGGGGAAGAGAGGAATAAATGAAACAAGATGAAACCAGAGAGAGACAAACCATAAAACTCTTAATCTCAGGAAACAAACTGAGGGTTGCTGGAGGGGCAGGGGGTGGGAGGATGGGGTGGCAGAGTGATGGACACTGGGGAGGATATGTGTTGTGGTGAGCGCTGTGAACTGTGTAAGACTGATGAATCTCAGACCTGTACCCCTGAAACAAATACATTATATGTTAATTTTTAAAAAAAAATATTATAAAGAAATAATTTTTAAAAATGATTTAAAAGTAATTCACCTTAAGTTATAGACCAAGATAAACTTGCTACCCTATTAATACTATAGATAATAAGTTCAAAAAATAAAATGCAGTTATTAAGACAAAAAATGAGATATCCAAAGAAAATTTTTCACTAATTTCTATGACAGAGCAAATAGCAATCCTTTTCAATAGAGACTTTCAAAACAATTTAGCTCCATATCTATAGATCATACAAAATTTGATATATACCTGATTTTTATATAACCCTTCAGACATTATATACAGATGCTCTTAAATCACTTTGTCTACAACCACACTTAGATTGTGGTTATATCCACAAATTTCTAAGAGTATATGGCAATGATGCCTGTCAAACAGCATTACAGTTTAGTAATATTAACCATCATGTCTGTACTGTAATTATTGCACAATTGTATTAGAGTTTTATTTCATTTTGACCTTATTTTACAAAAATAAGCAGACAATGAGAAAATGAAAACTTCACCTCTAGTGGTCAATTGAGAAGACAGTATTAATTAGGCATCCCAAATGTAGGCAATCTACATCCTCTATCAGATAATCATTGACTTTGTGTTCCGTAGTGAACAAAGAGTACAAAATTTACATTTAATGTTGGAAATACATTATCAAAGACTAAATCTAAGATGTGCCCAAGAAAATGTAGCTTTTTAATTTTCTATAACTTTTAATCTTTCTTTCCAAGCTCTGACCTTGATTTAATTTGCATTCTATAGTAGCTCAGTCTTTTCTGGCTTATAGTCTCTTTCAAGTAAATGCTCAGTCCCCCTCAGATTTTTTCTCTGCTTCTACCAAGATGGCAGATGGATGTATGTATGGACGTGGGCTGGGGTTACAGAACTTCACTGTGGTAAGGGAGGGGCTTTCAGATAAATACACACCCTTGTGCTATCCCCTGGGACTCTGGTCTCCAAGACAAGGTTCCTTGTAGGCCTGGACCCCAGAACACTGGCTTGATATTGCCGTTGGACCCCAGGGAGACTGTGGACTCAGGTATGTGCTTTTGGCTTATAGCCCGGGTGTCTTGGCCTGGTTGTTTGGCTCCTCAGTTTTAATTGGTGAAGACATCCAGACTCCTCAATCTCATTTATACCGACAACCTGGTTATCAACCATAGTGTTATCAGCTTGCCCCTCAATACAGAATCCCCACTGATAGTTTCACTGGCTCTCAACCCAGATACCTGGAGTGTGCAGTAACTTTGAGATTCCTTAGAGGCCAATCACAAGCTGAAGAGAGACCCAGGAATATTCTCTCCACCTAACCACAGCATGCCACATTTTAACTCTGCTGTTGCTGCTTCTATTGTGATGAGGCAACTTTGCAAGGCAATTTCCACCAGTTCCATAAGGGGAATGGGGCATAAGCTTCCTTCACTTTTGGCTTTATTCACCCTCAACCTATGGTCTCCCTAAATCCAGAATTTTAGTTCCCTGAGGTAATGGGAGTCAGGGGGAGAGAATGTCAAGACTTGCCTGCCCCACCTCAGCCTCTTCTGCTCACACCCCTTTGGCACCTGGAAGGACTGCTTTTCACCTCTCTTTTAAGACTCCTAATTATTCCTTTAAGAGTAATTTCCCCTCCAAAGAGGCATTCACCCTACTCTCTAACCTGGAACCAAGATAGAAGAAAAAGAAGAAAAAACCCAATTTACCGGCCCAAGATACATCACCAGGAATTCCACAAATATTACCTCTGTTAAATATATAAAGATCCAGGTACAATGACAAGGGGGGGTATAGGTCTATTAACTAAAATGGACTAATAGTCAACATAAAAAAATACAGTCCAAATGAAGACAAAAATCTACTATCTTGTTTTACAAGTGATAGAGCGCTTGCTACAGATTTCTTTAATGAAGGAACGAATGACTGTGCCTAGCTTTCTCAGGGCCATGTTTTTCCAGAAAATTGTGTAGGTACCAATGAAGTCAGCATACTTACGTTTTGCAGACACTGGTGAGTAAACAATGTACAGAATGCTAACAATAGCAGTGCTACTACAGAGTACAGTAGCTCACTGCTTCCTGGGAGTGCTAACAAAAACCAGACCCATGAGTAGGTACTCACATCTTCTGCTCTAGTCAGAAACATTACTGCTAAAGTGATTATAAAACCACTGCCTAAGAATGTTTGATTCTATTTTGCTTTTATTCATCAATAAGCTGATAAATCATACATGCATATATACAAAATATAAAATCTGTAATTCTTGATTTTTGGCCCTACTTTTATTTTTTTTAAGATTTTATTTATTTATTTGACAGCACAAGCAGAAGTAGCAGCAGCAGGCATAGGGAGGGAGAGAGGCAGGCTCACCGCCGAGCAGAGAGCCCGAAGTAGGGCTTGATCCCAGGACTCTGGGATCACGACCTAAGCTGAATGCAGCCGCTTAACTGACTGAGCCACCCAGGCATCCCTGGCCCTACTTTTAAGTCTGCCTATGAAAGAAGAAAAATGAGAGTATTGAGAACTGGTGAAGAAAGTTAAAACACCATGTTTTCTTCCAACTCATGAGAAATATGCCTGGGGTTTAGGACAGAAACATGCTTAAGGTAACTCCAAAGTTGAAAAGCAACAGAAATTATGTTCCATGTAATACCTTTAGGCTACTAAGGCGTAAGGTCCTCCAGCTTACTACGATGTTGCCAAAATGTGAAAGACTGATAGGGAGAGTGAGACAAACTCAGAAGCTCTCTGTTCAAACAACTGAACTGGATTACCTCTAGGCATCTCCTATTCATACATTCTGATAGATACGCTCACACATATGCAGACCAAAATGGTACAACTAAAATCTGAAACAAGTTCCAAGTCATTACTTTTGCAGTAACCATATCCATGTAGAAAACTGAAAATTACATTCGACAATAGTAAGCAACAGTTTCTTTCTTAAAGACTTATTTTCAAAGTATCTAGTTTAGTTAAAACTTATTTTATCTTTTACGCATTGTGGAGAAAACTAGAGAATGCCAGGTTCACTTTCTCTTACCATAGAAAGAGATGACTATCAAACATAAAACAGCCTAAATATTTTTGAAAGAGCAAGTCTGGTTAGCCCTTATATCCAAGTACCCAGCCCTTTATCTTACATTATGGTCACTATGTAACAAAAATGTCCCCAGGAGCGAACTGTACCAACTCGTTGTATAAGCATGGAACTGTTTACCACCATCATAAAGGAAACCAAATGACCTCAAACAAGCCACCTTGAGAGCTAAGGCAGAAGAGAAGGAGAGGACAAAAATCCCAAAAGTGGCCATGCCTTTGCACAACTGTGCAATAGAAGTCTCAAGCAGTTCTACTCTTTTGAGAGAATCAGCCAAGAAACACTATATACTCTGAACAAAATCCTTGTGTGGCTGGTTATTTGATGTCAAGAATATCACTGAGGCATTCTAGTTGAAATCCTCTTGCAGGAATATTCTCCAAAGACCTCAGTGAGGTCATCAGTTTGCACATAATGGGTATTTCGTACATACTCTGCTGTCAATCGTGGGACTGGGGAAAAGAAAGATGTATTACATACCACGTAGCCCAGTAGCTTTGCAAGGCTTCCAGTAAAAGGTGTTAATTCCACACGCCATCTCCTAACTTCAAAAAAAAAAAAAAAAAAACACCCCAAATAACAACAACAACAAAAACCCTGCTCCTGTCACACCTAATTACTTGCAGTTTCTCAAGTGAACCTTCACACATACTTGTTTACACTCTGCCCCAGCATTCATCCTTTCTTCATTCATTCAATCAACAAACAGTTTCAAGCTCCTACCCAGTGACAGGTACCATGCTAAACAAAACACAACAACTCAAATAGAGTATTCATTTGGGTACGGGAGTACCCATGGAGGTAACTTGTTTTTAGCTGGTAATTAAATCACAAGAAACCAACCCTGCTTCTTCTGGTTAATTCTTCTTTTTCCTTTAAAACCCTTCTTTGGGAAGCACTCCAAGAGCCCCCAGATTATTTTGTATGTTCCTTTTCTGTAGTCCCTAGCACCCTATCCATACCTCCAACCGGGATCTTACTATACCTACATGGGAATCTGGGGTTTGCCATTCAATCTCATTTCCCACCTCAGGCTGTAAGATCCATAAGCCTAGAGCTTTAATGTAACTCTATGCCCTAAGACCTAGCAGGAAGACACTCCAAAAAGGTAGGCTAAATGAGTTAGGCACTTTAGCTGCTCTAAGTAGCTCTTAAGGATCTTACAGAGACCAAGAAGAAATGAAGCCAGGGACACACAGAGAATAGAGATATGTAAATTTTAACTAAAAACATCACAGGGGGTGCCTGGGTGGCTCAGTCATTAAGCGTCTGCTTTCACCTCAGGTCACGATCCCAGGGTCCTGGGATTGAGCCCTGCATTGGGCTTCCCTGCTTGGTGGGAAGCCTGTTTCTCCCTCTCCCACTCTTCCTGCTTGGGTCCCCCCTCTCGCTATGTCTTTGTCAAACAAATAAGGTCTTTAAAAAATAAAATAAAATAAAAACATCACAGACAATAAAGACTGAAATAGTATCTTGTTAAAAAGACCAACCACCGGGACACCTGGGTGGCTCAGTTGGTTGGACGACTGCCTTCGGCTCAGGTCATGATCCCAGGCTGCTGGGATCGAGTCCCACGTTGGGCTCCCAGCTCCGTGGGGAGTCTGCTTCTCCCTCTGACCTTCTCCTCGCTCATGCTCTCTCTCACTGTCTCTCTCTCAAATAAATCAATAAAATCTTAAAAAAAAAAAAAAAAAAAAAAGACCAACCACCTGAGTTTTGAAATGAGTGACCTATTTGTTTCTTGACGTTTTCATGCTCTGTCAATCTATGAACTCCTCAAGGGCAGAGAACACATTCTAACCACTATGCTGTCATAAGCCTTTTTCTTCTAGAATGTGGGCTCTCCACAATCATGAACCACGACCTTTTTGTTCTTTGTCCCAAACATCTAACAGAACTCACTACCATAGGTGCTTTAACAAATGTCTGCTTAATGAATTAAGTTCTAAAGCTCGCTTGTGTGGTTTCTCTTGAGCTAGAACCAACAAAGATCCCTCTATACATCAACAAAGAATGTATTTAAATGGCATTGATAATAAATCAATATGAATTTGAAAGATCTGCTTCAGATAAATCACATAGTGGGTAAGTGCCTGTGGAAATTTAAACACCAATGACATGAAAAATGCAAGTCAATGAATTAAGAGAAACTATACATTATTCTCTAACAAAACATGACAAATTTTATATTCAACACTGTGTTTATAAGGAATAGAATAAACTGTTATACTACCTAGTACACAGAATATGTAAATGAAACTTGTCTCCACATTTTAAATGAGAAAATTTAAATTTTCCCTGAAGAAGCAAGGTAAACGGCAGCATGAATCACTCCTGAAAAGAAAAACTTGATTACATTTTAAGTACTTCATAATAAGCCCCCAAAGAATTTAAATCTAATGGCACGGATATTAATATAATGACTTGTGAATCACATCCTTCTATTTGTTTTACTAGCTGTAGTTGAAAAAAAAAAAGGCACCTAAAGCAATAGAAAATATCATAAATGTATATAAGTGTGACAAATAATAGGTGTATATAATACAATATAATCTGGCTAAATTTTCTCTTGAACTCTAAACAACCTAAGAAAATGCAGAGATTTCTAACAAAATCATTACTTCTTACTTTCTGAAACAAATCTAAAAATCTGATTATTAAAGGGCTGTATTCCAAACAATTTAAAATACAAGATATGTACTGGTTAAGTTATTTTTCGTATTCTCATTGCCAGATCTATGTGGTTTCATAAGAAAGGAAACAGAGTGTTTCTAATTAGAAAGTCTTTAATTACATAAAATTACTTAATTGATACCTTTTAGAAACCCAGAAGCACTTCTTTCAGACACAATCTTGATTTCAAATAAATGATAATAAAAGCAAAGTGAAACTCAAAGGTTGTCACACATCCAGAAGAAGGTTAAAAACTTCATATCTAGAGCCAAACTGCCTGAATTCAAATCACGACTCTACCACCTAGGAGGTAAGTGACCTTTGACAAGTTAAACTTCTCAGTGCCTCAATTTTCTTTCCTGAAAATTGTGTCTAATGTCACTTATTCCTGAGGTTGCTATTAGGATTGAATAAGAGGATACAAGTAAAATGCTCAGAACAGCACATGAACTAAATGTTATTACTATTATTACTATCATCAGGGAGAAAGTTCAAAATGCTCTACTTTAGGCATTCCCAAATCACCCAAGCATGTTTCCAAAGGAACTCAGAGAACATGGGGTTTGTTCCTGGGGGTGAGGGGAGGGGGTGTCTTCTCCTGTCCCTAGGGAGAACTAACAGTCCTTATTATTATAAAGCCCAGACTCACAAAGGCCGTAGAGCCGAACTTCCCATCCAACAGGTTAATGTCAAGGAGAGCTGAAGTTCCTCCAAGACCGGAGGGTCCTCTGAGACTGGGAGGATCACGGGGCTGGGGCTTCTGCATGAGGCAGAGGGCTGTCCAGGACTTCAGACAGTGGTGTCACTTGGCTAGGTTCCTCCAGTCTGATCACTAAGCACCATAGCCTGGAGAGCTGGGGCCAGAGAAACAATGCCCACTATAGGGTAGTGCCTGGCAAAAGGTTTAATGGTAACCAGAGCAACAAGCAATGGTAACCATGAGAACAACAAGGCACTTAAGGATTAGGCCTCTTCCCATTTGGCTGGTACTTCATAAACCAAAAAAGTCTTATGTCAGTAAATGGGAAGCAAAGGAGCTCCAATGCCACAAGGTATGAGCTAGATTTAGTTTCATTTCTAAAATAAAGAATTGTGTTTTCTACCTCAGTGTCATGAGGCAAATTAAAATCTATTTTCACAGGTCTTTAAACTCTTCAAAATGGTGAGGTCTCTGAAGTTAAGGATGACATCTCAGTCCTATCTATAGTCCCCAGGGCCAGTCACAGTACCTAATACATGGTTTATTTCAAGAACAAACTGATGTTATCATATAAACCGGTATTTACAGAATTTTCACACACATGTGGAGACTTCTAGTTTTGGTAAAGATGGAGTAGACCCACTTCTCCCAGGTCCTTCCTCTTGAAACTAAAAATCCCTACACCAAGCATAGGAAGACAAGGTGGTCAGGACTTGAAGAACATGATGGCAGTGAGTTCCCATGGTTTCCCCACTGTTTCCTATGTATCCCCAAAGGAGTACTGGAGAAGTCTCCAACCTAGAACCGACAGGAGGCAAATATAAAGAGGTGCTAGGAAAAGTCTGTTCTCACAGCCAAAAGAGCAGGAAAAGGATGGGCTAATAAGAGAAAATCTTTTGGGCAACACTCGCCCTATTCCAGGCAAACATCAATGGAAAAACTGCATTACCATCCCACTGAGGTTTCAGTGGGGCTGAGCAGATAGACACTTTACATTCACACACACACATACGCGTGCGCACACGCACACACACACACACGCGTGCACACACACACACACACACCTCCAAGGAAGCAGGCACCAGGGCACTAATCTTCCACTCCTATCTGGCAGAAGCGGCACAGCTCCCATTCCCTGCCTTGTCACATTGGCAAGTCCAGTCTAGAGCTGATCTCCCATCACCCTCCAGGCAGAAGCAGGCAACAGAACTCTGGCCCTTCTGCCGCAGCAGTGTCTGCAAGATGGAGCAGAAGCAATAAGGCAGCATGAATCACTGGTCTACTTTTCTCTGGGAAGCTGTTAGCAGGGTCAGATGAGGAGGTGAACATCCACCCTACCCTTCTGCAAGGACGCAGTGGGAGTAAGAACAATGTGGGGGGTGGGAGGGCACCCAAGCAGGAAGCTGAACACACCTAGTCAGCCATCAGGCTACCACCAACAGGGAGGCTGCCTGCTGAACAACAACAACAACAAAGAGTCCAGAGTGTCGTCATATCCAAACCGACCAGGATACAATAAAAATATATAGATCACTCACCACAACCAAGGACCATAAAAGTCACAACTTGAATGAGAAAAAACAAGACACATCACCACAGAGATGAATCAGATGTTAGAATTATCTGACAAGGATTTTAAAGCAATCTTAATAAAACTACTTCAACAAGCAACCCAGAAATACCCATGGGCAGTGATTAAAAATAGCCCCAACAAAAGCCTGCTCTCTCAAGCTGAAGGACCAGGCAAAGAGCAGCCTCGCATGACAGAAAACATTTAGACAATAACCAACCACCCTACTCTAGCTAGATGAAACACTGGCTTCCCTCACATCAGTAAGGGCGAAGTGGGGAGCATGCCCAACCCCCTGCCAGGGTAGTGCCAGTGAAGGGCACATAAGAAGCCAAACTCCCATTCACATCAGTAACAAGGAGCCCCTCCCCAGTAGGTATCAGTGCAGGCTAAATGAGGAAACTCAACTACCGTCCCCATCTGTGCCCCCTACCTTGCAGGGCACTGTCATAAAGGACCAGATAAAACAGAAGATATGGGGCGCCTGGGTGGCTCAGTGGGTTAAAGCCTCTGCCTTTGGCTCAGGTCATGATCCCCAGGGTCCTGGGATCAAGCCCCGCATCGGGCTCTCTGCTCAGTGGGGAGCCTGCTTCCCTTCCTCTCTCTCTCTGCCTGCTTCTCTGCCTACTTGTGATCTCTGTCTGTCAAATAAATAAATAAAATCTTAAAAAAATAAATTAAAAAAAAAAAACAGAAGATTAAATAAGAGAGTCTAATGACATAATATCCAAAATGTCTGGGTTTCTACAGAAAATCAATCATCATACTAAGAACTAGGAAAACATCAACATGAATGAGAAAAGACAATCAAAAGATGCTAACACAGAGATGGCAGAATTATTTGACAAGAATTTCAAAGTAGCCATAATACAAAGAGACAGTCTCAAAGGAAATTTTTAATTACACAGGACTCAATGAATACACATCAAATCAAAATATGTGTGATGCAGCTAAAGCAATATTAACAGAGAAATTTATAGCACTAAATGTACACATTAGAAAAGAGAAAGGCCTCAAATCAATAATATAAAGTCTTGGGGCGCCTGGGTGGCTCAGTGGGTTAAAGCCTCTGCCTTCAGCTCAGGTCATGATCCCAGGGTCCTGGGATCGAGCCCCACATCGGGCTCTCTGCTGAGCGGGGAGCCTGCTTCCCCCTCTCTCTCTCTCTGCTTACTTGTGATCTCTGTCTGTCAAATAAATAAATAAAATCTTAAAAAAAAAATAATATAAAGTCTTACCTCAATACCAGAAAAAGAAATGAGCCCCAAACAAGAAGGTAACAAAGATAAAAGCAGAAATCAGTGAACTATCAAACAGGAAAAAAAAAAAAATAATAATTTTAAATTTTTAAAAATAAAATCAATGAAGCTAAAACTGGTCCTGTTAAAAGATCACAAAAATCAATCAACTTCTAGCAAGACTGATAAAGAAAAGATAAAAAGCATCAGTACCAGGAACAAAACAGGGGAGAGATCCCCAAAATCCCATGGCCATTACCACAAACTTCACACTCCTAAATTTCACAACTTAAGGAAGAGGCCAATTCCTGGAAAACCACAAACTACCATACATAATCAAGATGAAATAAACAATTTAAGTAGTTGTATTTGTTGAATTTGTAATTTTAAATTCCCAATAAAAAAAAATCTTCAGGCTCAGATGATTTCACTAGAGAATTCTACCAAACATTTAAGGGAGAATTAATGTCCATTTTACACAATCTCTTCCAGAAATTAGAAGAGGAGGAAATACTTCCCAACTCATTTTATGAGGCTACTAATACAATGATATCAAAATCTGACAAAGCACCAAAAAATAAAGTATAGACCAACATCTCTTATGAACTCACGTACAAAAATCTTCAACAATATACTAGCATTTCAATGACCAGTTGGATTTATTCTAGATATGCAAGGCTGATTCAACATTTGAAAACCATGCCAGGGACGCCTGGGTGCCTCAGTTAGTTAAGCGTTTGCCTTCAGCTCAGGTCATGATCCCGGGTTCCTGGGATCAAGTCCCGCATCGGGCTCCCTGCTCAGTGCAGGGCCTGCTTCCCCCCCCCTCTCTCTGCCTATTGCTCCCCTTGCTTGTGCTTGCTCTTGGTCTTTCTCTCCCTCTGTGTCAAACAAATAAAATCTTAAAAAAAAGAAAGAAAGAAAGAAAGAAAACCATGTCAACAGATAAAGAAGAAAATTCATATGATCATATCAACAATTACAATAAAAGAATGACAATATCAAACACCAGTTTATGATTAAGAAAAAAAAAACTCTGGTAAACTAGAAATAGAAGGTAAGTTTCTCAGCTTTATAAATATCATCCACAAAACCCTATAGTTAACATATTTAATGTGAAAGACCAAATGCTTTTTCCTTTTCCCAAAGATCAGGAACATGAAAGGAATGTCTGCTCTTATCACTATTACTGAACACAATATTGGAAGTTCTAATCAGAGTAATAAGCCAAGAAAAATAAATAAAAAGCATACAGATTGTAAACAAAAGAATAAAACTGACACTATTTGCAGATGACATGATCATCTACACAAAAAAAATTCTAAGAATCCACTAAAACCTCCGAGAATTATTAAGTTTAGGAAGACTGCAGAATACAAGATCAAGGCACAAAAATCAATCACATTTCTTTTAAGATTTATTTATTTATTTTAGAGAGAGAAACACATAAACATCATGAGCAGGAGGGGCTGAGGGAGAGGGAGAGAGAGAATCTCAAGCAGACTTTGCGCTGAGCGCAGAGCCCAATGGGGGGCTCGATCCCAAGACCCTGAGATCATGACCTGAGCCAAAACCAAAAGTCAGTGGCTTAAGGGACTGTGCCACCCAGGTACCCCAATCACATTTCTATATGCAAACAACAAAAATGGGACACAGAAGTTAAAAGCAAAACATCATTTACAATTACTTCAAGGAAAGGGGTGCCTGGGAGGCTCAGTCCATTAAGCATCAGACTCTTGATTTCAGCTTGAGGTTGTGATCTTGGGGTCGTGGAATTGATCTTCATGGGGCTCCATGCTCAGCACGGAGTCTGCTTGTCTCTCTCCTTCTGCTCCTTCCCCCGCACTTGCTCACACACACTCTCTCTGTGTCTCTAAAATAAATAGGAGCGCCTGGGTGGCTCAGTCATTAAGTGTCTGCCTTCGGCTCAGGTCATGATCCTAGGGTCCTAGGTTTGAGCCCCGCATCGGGCTCCCTGCTCAGCACGAAGCCTGCTTCTCCCTTTCTCACTCCCCTCGCCTGTGTTCCCTCTCTCGCTGTGTCTGTCAAATTAATAAACAAATCTTTAAAATAAGTAAATAGATAAATAAGTATCTTTTAAAAAATTACTCCAAGGAAATGAAATCGTCTCACATAAACTTAATGCAATATGTATAAGATCTGTATCCTATAAATTACAAAATGTTAATGAAAAAAACTGAAGAAAGCCTAAGTAAATTGAGAAACATACTATACTCGTGTATTAGAAAACGCAACAAGATGCCAATTTTCCCCAAACTGATATATAGCTTTGATGCAATTCCTATCAAAAATCCCAGCAAGTGTTTTGTAGATATAGGCAAATTTATTCTAAAATGAAAACGAAAAGGCACATGACCTGGAATTGCTAAAGAAACTCTGAAGCAGAATAAAGTGAGAGGAATCACTATACTTGACCTTAAGGTTTAGTACAGAGCTACAGAACGGTTATCGAGACAGTGTGATACTGGCAGAGGGATAAACACAGAGATCAATAGGGCCACACAGAAATACTAACTGATTTTTGCCTCAAAAGCAATTCGATTAAGGAAGAAGACACTTTTCCACAAAAGGGGGTGCGACAGCAATTGGACTCCATAGCCAAGAAAGTAAAGAGACAAGATGAGAAGCAAAATGCCTCAACCTAAAATCTCACGACTTACACAAAAATTAACTCAAAATGGAACATGGACTTACACTTACTTAAATGTAAACCTATAAAACGTTTAGAAAACAAAGAAGAAAATCTTTAGGATATAGGACTAGACAAAAAGTTCTTAGACTTACCACCAAAAACATAATCCGTAAAAGGAAAAATTGATAGATGACCTTATCAAGATTAAAATAATTTGCTCTGTGGAAAACCTTATTAAGTGATGAAAAACAAGCTATAAGCAGGGAGAAAATATTTTCAAGCATATCCCACGAAGGATTTTAACCCAGAATATAAATACATATACTTTTTTAACTCTTTGAACTCAATGGTACATAACAAAGAATCCAATTAGAAAATGGATAGAAGAAACAGGTATCTCACTGAAGAAGATACACAGATCCCAATTAAGCACATGAAAAGATGCTCAACATTACTAGCCATTAGAAAAATTCAAATTTAAACCACAATGAGATCATCTACACACCTATTAGAGTAGCTAAAATAAAAAATAGTGATAATACCAAATACTGGTGAGCATGGGGAGGAACGAGATCACTCATACATTGTTGATGGGAATGTGAATCACTCTAGAAAAAGAACATGACAGTTTCTTATAAAACTATATATTCACTTACAACTCAGCAGTTACACTCTGGAGCATTTATCACAGGGAAATGAAAACTTTTGTTCACAAAAAAATCTGTACACAAATGTTCATACAGCTTTATTTGTAATAACCAAGCCTGGAAACAAACTAGAGGTCCTTCAACAGGTCAATAAACAGTGGTACCTCCATACTATGGATTACTATTCAGCAATTAAAAAAAAAAAAACAAAACTATTGGTTCATACTAAAACTTAGATGAGTCTCAAGGGAGTTTTGCTGAGAAAAAAGCCAATTTCAAAAGGTTATACACTGAACCATTTCCATTTAAATAGTATCCTTGAAAAGACAAAAATTATAGAGATGAACAGATCAGTGGTTGCAAAGAGTTAGGGAGAGGGAAATGGAGGAGTGCAACTGTGGCTATCAACAGCACAAGGGATCCTTGTCATCAAACTGTTCTGTATCTTGACTGTGGTGGCCCCGTGAATCTACACCAGTGATAAAAACCATATATGTGTGTGCACATGTATGTATATATGAGTGCATGTAAAACTGGTGAAATATGAATAAGGCCAATGGATTATATCAATGTCAGTTTTCTGGTTATAATATTCTACTATAATTATGCAAGATGATACTATTAGGAGCAATTAATTGAAAGATATATGGAATCTATTATTTCTTACCATTGCATGTAAATCTGTAATTATCTCAAGGTAAAAATTTTTTTTTTTAATTTTTTAAAAAGATTTTATTTATCCATTTTACACACACACACACACACACACACACACACACACACACAGAGATCACATGTTGGCAGAGAGGCAGGCGGCGGGTTGGGGGGAGGAGGAAGCAGGCTCCCCGCTGAGCAGAGAGCCCGATATGAGGCTTGATCCCAGGACCCTGAGACCACAATCGGAGCCGAAGGCAGAGGCCCAACCCACTGAGCCACCTAGGCACCCCTCAAGATAAAAATTTTAACAAAATCAAGCAAGCAATATGTGAAAATCAATGTGAAACAGGAAGAGTCCAATCCAAGATTTCAGAGGTTTCACAGTGCCCCATAGAAACACACATCCCATTAGCAAATAACTGCTTATTCCTCATGGAACAGTTTGTGAGAAGGAAATCTGAAAGACTCTTTAATGAGCCAAGAGACTGGGTTCTACAAATGAGACTGTTTAAACTGTCAGAGCAAGATGCTGTTCATTGGCAGGTTTAACATTTCAGGTGTGCCCATACTCTCCCCTTCCTTCCACCCTTTGGGGTGGGAAGAAGCTTCTGAGGAAGAGTAGATCAATCACTTAAAAGAAAAAAAAAAGAAGCTACATTTCTTGCACATCTAAGTAGTGGGTGTATCCGTAATCCTGCTATATATAATTAAAGATACTAATACCAAAACCTTCTGTAATGGAATCAATGCAATTCCATTTCTAAAACTCTGTAGTAGATTCTGCTTAGATTAAAATATATCAAAGAAGAGTTCAAAAGACTAGGAAAGATGAATGCAGCTAGTAACTCTGAGGAGGCAGACAAGCAGGTTGCGCTCTTAAAATTTTATTAGATAAAGAACATTCTCGAGAATATATGATGGACGAGGTCTACATTTGCATTTAATAAAACTTAACATGACATTAGTCTAATGTGAAATGTTAAACCATTTAGTGTACAGAACTGTTTGTGTAGCTGTCGTGCAAGAACAAAGTATAAAGCTCAGCATTTTCACCATCTGTTTTAGAAAAGTCATTTGAATAAACAGATTTCTTTAGTATATATTTCCAACACATTAGTTACATAGGTAAGACTCAAACCTTTTTCAATCTTTCTTGCATTCCAAATAAAATCTTAGTACAAACATCAAAAACACTGGCCATCCAAAAGACTGCCTCCCAAACTCATGAACAGAATATGAGTTCTAAAATAATGCTTATTACATGGTTTATTAAGTAAAATAAAGCCAAGAACTATCAGTTACTGTAAAATTCATGTAAGATACACATTTAATAGTCCAGCTCTAAGCATTCCTTTTTAAGTTTCTCACATTGAGTGCTGTTTACACAACTAAAAGTTTATCATTCAAGTATCAGTCATTACATTTCAAAACAAGGACATCATTTCTGACACCTTTCTATAAAAGAAAAAAAAAAAATCACAGTGAATAGAACCAGTATCCATAATAAACTAAACTGGGTAAAGGGGGGGCACTTTGGGGAGGGAAGAGTGTTTCATTTTCACAGTTAGAATGAGGTAAACATCATTCGGCCCACACCACGAAATCCATGAGAAAGGATGAAATCTGATCCCTGCATTACTTTAAAATCCCATGTTTATGAGTTTATATTGCATTTGCTTGTACCAATACATGACAGATATCTATCACTCTTTCATATACATTGAACCATTCTCAGGAAATACGGGAGAGGAAAAGTCCTTACTAATACACCACCTAAAGCAACTTTTACTTAGAATGTAAATTCTTCGAGTCAACCATTTCAAATACCAACTGTGTTCCTCCATCAATCCCCCGCTTCTCCTCTCCTATCCCAGACCCCCTCGTCCCAAAAGAACCCTTTATGTCTGTTAAGCTTCATAACTGACGTGGCTGAGTACCACCTCCTCTGGAACAAAAGTACACTCTCCACCGTACCTTCCTTTTCTTTAACAGCTGAGCAGAATCATAATGCTTTCAGGCATAGGTCTAGATCGCTAGGTCATGAAGGCTGCTGCGGGCATGACTGCTGGCTTTGCAGAACGGCTGCTGCTCTACAATGACTACTGCCCAGTAGCTACTTTCGTAGCTACCCACCAGAATTCTGCTTATGGGGGAAATCAAAAGGCTGTGCGTGCAAGTCAGAGGGGGTGCTTCCCCCCTGCCCTATTAGATCTTGCTATGCTTTCTGTTTAGCATGGGTTTGCTCGGTTCCTTGTTTATCGTAACTGCGGCAGGAAGAACTGCTCCTGTTTCCAGAGGCTGCCCTTCCAGAGGCCACCCTGTCGATGGGAAGGGACACGGAGGAGAGAGGAGCAACCGATGAAGTGTCAGTGGAGGGGCTTGGCAGACCAGATGTATCAAGGTAAGACTCACTCTCTGGATCCTTCACATGGCCCTTTAAGCCCCTAAAGAAGACACAGAACAACTCCATGATGTTCAGAGCAAGAGAGACCAAGGACACCACCAGCATGAAGAGAATGAAGATGCTTTTCTCTGTGGGGCGAGAGAGGAAGCAGTCCACCTGATGCGGGCAGGGGTCTCGTTTGCAAGTGTAAACCGCATTCAGGCTGAATCCATAGATGTACCACTGGATCAGCAGGAAGGCCACCTCAAAAATAGACTTGAAGAAGACACTAATGGTATAGACTCGCAGCAGGCCCCTTCTCGTTTTCACCTTACAGTGTTCTTCAATGCTACACTTGAACTTCTCGACTTCCTGCGAGTGCACGTCCATGTTGGCACCATCGTTCTGAGTGACTCTGAGATCCTCCCCTCTCTTTTGCAACTTCTCTTCCTTGCGTATCATGTGGAATACGTGCGCCAGGTACAAGAGTGAGGGGAGGGACACAAACATGATCTGCAGGACCCAGAAGCGCACATGAGAGATTGGGAAGGACTTATCATAGCAGACGTTTTCACAACCAGGCTGCCGAGTATTACAACGAAAGGCAAACTGCTCATCGTCCCAGGCTGACTCAACAGCTGTCCCAAGTAGCAGGATTCGGAAAATGAACAGGACGGAGAGCCACACCTTCCCTCCAGGGGTGGAGTGAGCTTGAACCTTGTCAACGAGTTGGCCTAAGGCACTCAAGTCACTCATGTTGCCTGTTGGCTGTTCTTTCGCTTAAAAGAAGTGAAGAAGGCACACCAAGTGATTGCACTCCTTGGAGGATGAAGTAAAATGAAAAAGTAAGTTCGAGCACTCAACACTTTCTAAAGTTTCAAAGTCTGCTACACCCTTTCGTACCTTCCTCACTCTTCTTCCTAATGAAAGACAAATGCTGATACCTAATAAAAGCTTATGTGGATTCATTTCCACACATGGTGAGCAAATACTCTTATGTAAGGATGTACATATATCAATAATGGGACAAATTACATAAATGAGGGGACTCAGGGGCACCTGGGTGGCTCAGTCAGTTAAGCGGCTGCCTTCACCTCAGGTCATGATCCCAGGGTCCTGGGATCGAGCCCCTCATTGGGTTCCCTGCTCAGTGGGGAGTCTGCTTCTCCCTCTCCCTGCTACTCACCCTGCTTGTGTGCTCTCTCTCTGTGTCAAATAAATAAAATCTTAAAAAAAAAAATGAGAGAACAACACAAACACATCTAAAGGTTTCCTTCAATTCCAGAATAAAGCAATCTCCAAAGATGAAGACTGAAACACAGAAACTAATTAAAAATTCACATGCATATATTGACCAATTCATCTTCAAACGTTATTCGGGCCATCACTTCCCAAGTAGGGAATGATAGGGGTGCCTGGCTGGCTCAATGAGTACAGGATGTGATTCTTGATCTCAGGGTTGTAAGTTTAAGTCCCGTGTTGGTGTGGAGACTGCTTTAAAGGGGGAGGGGGGACCAAATATATAATGATATTCATCTGAGCATTATTTATTCAGTGCCTACTAGATACCAGGTACTATACTGGACACTGGTCCCTATGGATGAGTAAAACAGAATTCCTGTACTTGTGCAACTTGCAAGTAACTAGAGGAAACAGATCGTTAAAAGTACAATATTTTAGAGATGCCTGGGTGGCCCAGTCAGTTAACCATCTGACTCATGATCTCAGCTCAGGTCTTGATCTCAGGATTGTGAGTTCAAGCTCTGCACTGAACTCTGAGGAGCCTACTTTAAAAACAAAACAAAACAAAACAAAACTACAGTATTTTATTAAACCTAAGACACAACTGATTATAAGATAAACCATTATGTTACTTACCATTCAGAAAGCGATCAAGGCATCCAGTGTTAAGAGGTGCCTCAATTTCAGAAATGTGAGGGGAAATGCACATTTTAGAATCAATGAAAAAGGCTAAATGAATGTAGAATTGCAATTTTAAGTTAAGTGCTAAGAAGTTAAAAAAAAAAAAAAAAGGTACTGACAGAAGTTAACTCAAGGAAACGCAGATCAGTCTGTATAGAGTCAGCCAGGCAAAGAGTCTGAAAACTATCAGCTGTGATGGAAGCCAGCACAGGCAAGGCTCTGAGGGTGGGAGAACTCACTGGACTCCGGGAGCTCAGCGGCAGGCAAACTGGTTAGCAGGTATCAAGCAGAGGTAGCACAGCCCAAGACTGGTGCCGGAGCAGGCTGCCTCAGGCATCTGCTTAGCAGCGGCAGAGACACCCAGGAGCAGAAAGCATGATTATACTGTGATGGGAGGGCAAGACTGAAGCTGAGGGAAAAATTACTAATGACAGTTCAGGAGCTCTAGGGGTCTGTAGGAAGGCTGGGGGGAAGAGAGAGGACACAACTGAAGAATGTACAGAGCACTACAGGGATGAGGGTTCTGTAATAAAATGGGCAGCCACGGAGTTTTGGTGGTGACAGAAAGAGAAGATGTCAAGAATCATGGGGGTGATCCTGAGAGTCTCTCTCCTAGAAAGGGTAATGGATGATCAATCCTGGCACTGTGGTCCTGAATGCTGTGGTGAATGAAGGGACATTTTGTAAGGGTAGCTGCCATCCCAGTTAGCATAAAGTAGCAAGATAAGGATTGCCCCCCCCTCCCCAAAAGAGGAGCTACAGCTCCCTCCTGATCTGGAAATTACAAGTCGGGATCCAGTCAACAGAGGCCTCAACTTAAATCTTACTTACTGAATGTGAACCACTATCTCAGTTGAAATGGGAACACATGGAAGCTTTTCTGTTAAGACCAAGTATTAAGTGCCCCTACTGAAGACCTGCTCTTCTTTCCCTATTACCTCCTGACAGCCTTATTTCTTTTTTCTTTTTTTTTTTTTTTAAGATTTTATTCATTTATTTGACAGAAAGAGAGATCACAAGTAGGCAGAGAGACAGGCAGAGAGAGAAAGGGAAGCAAGCTCCCTGCTGAGCAGAGAGCCCAATGCGGGGCTTGATCCCAGGACCCTGAGATCATGACCTGAGCCGAAGGCAGAGGCTTAATCCCGCTGAGCCACTTAAGGCACCCTCTGAGAGCCCTATTTCTTTATAAGAAATGTCTGTAAGCAAAAGCCTAAGCAAAGGTTTCTGCCTCTAATTCAAATCATGCTAGAAGAATGGATTTTCCTTTATTTTTAAGATTTTGTTTTTTTAGTAATCTCAACACCCCAGGTGGTCTCAAACACAGGACCCTGAGATCAAGAGTCACATGTCCCAACAACTGAACCAGCCAGGCACCCTGGAGCTTACTTTAAAACAAACCACAACTAATTGATTATTACATGGCAAAAAAATAATTATTTTCAATCAAATCCTTTCAATACAGCATGAACTCATCATTTCTAAAAATAAATTTTACTTAGTATGTTAGGATAAAACCCATAATAGTTAATATTTTAATTCTCACTCCTGAAAAACTTTAATTCCCAAAGATAGATATTCATTTTAAACAATTAAGAAAGTTAAAAGAGAAAAATATTTCTTAAACATGAGTTTGCCAACTAATAATCTTCAATACCATTCAGCTGATTTGTTTCTTGGTTTAACAACTATTCCTCACAGTAGATTCAGTGAGAAAAATAAAACTTAAAATGAAACCTAAAAAAAGGGGGCAAGGTTAATGCAATTTACAATGTCTCAATTGCCCAAGGTTGGTTACAACTGTTCTCCAAGGATAAGAACTGAAGGTTCCCAAAATGCAATTTTTTAGCAAGTAATCAAATTATAAGGCTTTGAAATATACACTGTACTTTCTCAATTGCTTAAATTAACACATTTTAGCCAAATTGTCCTTTATCATGCAGATTCTAGAGGTAATCCTATTAGGCTAAAGTCACCAAGATCTACAGTTTATAATTAATACATTCTTCAAGGTTAATTGAAAATAAACCACCAGCAGTGTTAAGAGTTAGGCATTTATTCTCGTTAGTTTTTCAAATTTAAACAGTGCGTAGTCTCCAGAGATTTCAAAATGCCTCAGAAAATTGAGTTACTTTTTCAAAAACAAGTTGGGTAAAGTAATAACAAGTGAAGGTTAAAGACAATAATCCCCAAAACTACTTTAGCACGGATTCTAAAAGCTATCTGATAAAAAACAGTGCTGGGGAGGAGAGGGGGAGAAAATCAATAATTCCAGTTAATTTAGGGTGAAGTTATTAGCAATTTTCTAGAACTATAAGAAGCTCTTAAGTTTTTCAAATATTTTGTTCCAAAAAAAGTTCTTGCTGAGCACTTCGAAAATATACAGATTCAAGATTCAAAGGGATGAAAATAACTAAGAATGAGTCATCTCAGCGAAGCAAATGGTTCATAGAGAAGTTAAAAGTCTCTCGCTGAACAAATTATTTTTAAGCTGGACAAGGTATTTCCAATTTTAAAACATAAAGCATCAGTTTTCGGCCCCAAAAATAAAGTGCTTGAATATTATCACACTCCTATCCTTACAGCAAGAGAAAAAACACATACACACACACAAAAAAAAACAAAAAAACCCCCACCACATTGAAAATCAACTTTCTTTAGGGTTATCAGATAATTAAGGACATAAGGCAAATTGAATTCCTGAAATCTGGAGAGACAGGCAAATAGAATCACACCCAAGAACAGCTTACCTGGAACAGGAGGCACTAGAGCAATACACTAGGGAGAAAACTTAAATGGTAATTTTGACAAAGGCTTGCAAGTAAGAACTCCTAGCGACCAAGTCTTACGAGGGCCCTCCACACTTTCTTGGCTCTACTTCAGGACTTCTCCAGGTTCTGAACATGAAGATCCAAGAATGATCTCCTCCCCTTTTCAGTAAGAGGGTGGGTTTTGGGTTTTTTTTTGTTTTTTTTTTTTTGGTTTTTGTTTTTTATTTAAAAAAAGCAACAATTTTGAAATAAGCCCAGAGTTAAGATCCAGTAAAAATCGTCTCCCTTTTAAGGAAGAAGGGGAACATAACCATTTTGAAAAACACCCAGGGAAAAATTACTGTTTTGAAATAAGCCTAGAACATTCTGTAAAACAAAGGCAAACAGTCAAAGGGAAAATTTACCAGAGCCTTACATATTGTCCTGGGAGAGGGGAAACTAGCCAGCTACAGCCCCTCTAGCCTTCTTGCTTCACCTAAAACGAAGGGGAGGAAAAAAAGCTTAAAAAAATACTTGTGAAGGTTCCAGGCCAGGACTCAGGCCCACCAAAAGACATAAGATTTGGTCCTAAGACTGTAGAACATTTCCTCTTCTCCATACTCTACCACCAGGTCATGAAGTTCTGATACAGTAACAGCAGATTTTAAAGGAAAGAGTTACAAGAAGCAGACTATTTAAACTACTAACTATTTAAACTATTTAAAAAGGAGTTCTTAGGGAAACACAAAGACAATGGGGGAGAAAAATAAACAAACAAAAAGACACCGGAGGAAACTGAAGCCTCTGGCACCTACACATAAAACACCCAGCCAGCCCCAAGCCCAATAACTTAAACCATCACACTAAGTGCCCATTTACCTCAGTTCCTATTACCCGATATAGCCTATCTGGGTTTGTTTTGTTTTGTTTTAAGATTTATTTATTTGACAGAGAAAGAGAGAGCACAAGCAGGGGGAGTGGCAGGCAGAGGAAGAGGGAGTGGGAGAAGCAGAAGATATTTACCAGACTGAGCCACCCAAGTGCCCCCTATCTGGGTTTTAAAAAACATTAAAAAGCCTGCTAAAAAGGGCTCCTGGGTGGCTCAGTGGGTTAAAGCCTCTGCCTTCACTCAGGTCATGGTCATGTCCCGGGGCCCTAGGATGCAGCCCCTCATCGGGCTCTCTGCACAGCAGGGAGCCTGCTTCCCTTCCTCTCTCTCTGCCTGCCTCTCTGCCTACTTGTGATCTCTGTCTGTCAAATAAATAAATAAAATCTTTAAAAAAAAAAAGAAAAAGCCTGCTAAGAGACATGACAAAAGGCAGTCTGAGGAGACAAAGCACACATCAGAATCAGACTCAGATATGGCACAGATCTGGGGATTATGAAGGATAATTTCAGATAGGGAATTTAAAATAACTATGAGTATTATGTTAAGAGCTCTAATGGAAAAAGTAGACAAAATGCAAGTACAGATGGTAATAGGTAACAAGCATACACAATTCTAAGAAAGAATTAAAATAAATACTACAAGTAAAAAACACAACAACACAATGAATGCTTATGGCCAAGGAAAGAATTAGTGAATTTAAAAATATTTCAAGAGAAACTTCCCAAACTAAATGCAAAGAGAAAAAAGGAATTTTTTAAAGCAGAAAATATTATCTAAGAACTACAGAACAATTACAAAAGGTATAACCAGATTACCAGAAGGAAAAAAATGAGACAAAGGAAAAGAGGTATTTGAAGGAATAATGGCCAAAAATCTTCCAAAATTAATGAGATCAAATCACACATCAAAAAAGCTCAGAGCAAGGGCACCTGGGTGGCTCAGTGGGTTAAAGCCTCTGCCTTCGGCTTAGGTCATGATCCCAGGGTCCTGGGATCAAGCCCCACATCGGGCTCTCAGCTCAGCAGGGAGCCTGCTTCCCCTTCTCTCTCTGCCTGCCTCTCTGTCTACTTGTGATCTCTCTCTGTCAAAAAAAAAAAAAAAATCTTTAAAAAAAAAAAAAAAAAAAAAGCTCAGAGCAGACCAAGCAAGTTAAACACCAAAAAAACACTACACCTAAACATCATCATATTCAAACTACCCAAAAAAAACAAAAAAAAAACAAAAAAAAAAAAACCAGACATAAAATCATGAAATCAACCAGGGGGAAAATGTATCTTACCTACAGAGAACAAGGACAGGAAATACATCCAGCTTTTTCTGGAAGCCATGAAGTAAAATATTTAAAGTGTTGGGGGAAAAAAACCCCACCAACCTACAAAGTATTCAGTGAAATTATCCTTCAAAAGTGAAGGAGAAATACATTTTCAGATAAACAAAAACTGAGGAAATATGGAAATATTTTAACAGTAGAGCAGGTAGTAAGAACTGTTTTAAAAAGTTCTTTAGGAAAGGAAAACCATACAGGTCAGAAACTCAGATCTACACAAAATAAGAGCACCGGAGAAGGAATAAATGAAGGCAAAATCTGTTTTTCTTATTCTTAATTAACAGATAATCACTCAAAGTAACAGGAGTAACAATGTATTCATTGATTCTAGCATATGGATAAGTAAAATGAGTGACAGCAATGTTACAAGGGGGATGCGAAGAAGGAACTGGGAAAATTCTAGTTTAACAACACGTGCAGTGCCTAAAAAGCAGAATACATTATCTGATGGTGGACTTAGATAAGTTGTAAATATATTCAGTAAACTCTAGAGCAATGACTAAAAATCTTTTTTAAAGAAGTATAATGGACATACTAAGACAGGACAGAAAACAGAATCTTATAAAATGGTCAATTAAAATCAAAAGGAAGAAAAAGAGGGGAGTATTTTTGTTTAAAGAGGAAAAAAAGGGAAGGGAAGTGGAGGCCTGGCCGGCTTATAACCCCTTGATTTCAGGGTCATAAATTGGAGCCCTACATTGGGTGCAGGGATTAGCTCCCCCCCTCCAAAAAAAAAGAAAAGAAAAAATGAGGGAATCTGGATGGCTCAACTGGTTGAGCATCCAACTTGATTTGGGCCCAGATCATGATCTCAGGATCCTGGGATTGGGCCCCACATTGCACTGGGCTCTGCCCTCTGCAGGAAGTCTGCTTGAGATTCTCTTTCTCCCTCGTCTTCTGCCCCTCCCTCCCCACATGCGCTCTTACAAATAAATCATCTTTTTAAAAAAGTGTAATGGGGCACCCGGGTGGCTCAGTCGGTTAAGTCTCTGCCTTAGGCTCAGGTCATGATCCCAGGGTTCTGGGATCAAGCCCCACATGCAGCTCTCTGCTCAGTGGGGAGCCTGCTTCTCCCTCTCTCTCTGCCTGCCACTCCCCTTGCTTATGCACTCTTTCTCTCTGTCAAATGAGTAAATAAGATCTTTTAAATAAACAAATTAAATAAATAAAAATTTAAAAATGTAACAAATACAAAAGTTACAAAAGTAAAAAGGGTTCATATTAACCCAATCATATTAATAATCACGTTAAAAATCATTACAAATGCAAATGGCTTTAAAAAGAGAGCATGCAGGTGTATAAGCAGGGGACAGAGGGGGCAGAGAGTGAGGGAGAGAGAATCTTATGCAGGCTCCACACTCAATGTAGAGCCCAATGCGGGGCTCAATCCCACAATCCCAAGATCATGACCTGAGCAGAAATCAAGTGTTGGTGGCTTAACTGACTGAGTCATCCAGATGTCCCTATAAAAATGGGTTTCTAAAACCACTTAAAATAAAAAAACGCAAATAGCTTAAAAGCAAAGGGATGCAAAAAGGTATACCACATTAACACTAATCTAAAGAAAGCTGGAGTAGGTATATCAATTTTAGACAAAGCAGAGTTCAGAACCAAGACAATCATCAGGAATAAAGAGGGACATTACAAAATGATACATTCTTCAAGAAGACCTAACTATCCTTAATATGCAGGCACCAAACAAAAGAGCACCAAAATACTTGAGATAAATATAGATAGAACTTCAAGGAGAAATAGACAAATGCAACATTATAGGTGGAGACTTCAACACCCACCCCTTTCAGTCACTGACACATCCTACGGGTTAAAAAAAAAAAAAAAAAAAGAAAGAAAAGAAAAAGAAAAACTGACTAAGGATATAGGTGAACTGAAAAGCACCATCAACTAAGTAGATCTACTAGACATTTATGTAATACTTCTTCTAAGCACAATACATATTCTTCTCAAGTTTACATGGAGTATTCCTCAAGGTAGACCAAATTCTGGGCCATAAAACATAACAGATTTTTAAGCATAAAAATCATACAATGTATACTCTCATGGAGCGCCTAGGTGACTGAGTCAGTTAAGCATCCAACTCTTGATTTCAGCTCAGGTCATGATCTCAGGGTCATGGAGCCTGCTTGGGATTCTCTCTCCCTCTCCCTCTGCCCCTCTTCCCCACTGCTCTGGTGCTCACTCGCTCTCAATAGATAAAGTGCATGCTCACAACCAATGGAATTAAACTAGAGATCAAGAACATAAAGCCGGAAAATCTCAAAAATATTTAGAGATTAAGCAAGACACTTCTAAATAACACACGAATCAGGGGCTCCTGGCTGCCTCAATCAATGAAGCATGCAACTCTTGATCTTGGGGTCATGCGTACAAGCCCCACATTGGACATAAAACTTACTTAAAAAAACAAAAATTAAAAAATAGCACACAAGTCAAAAGAATAAATCTTTAGAAATGTAAAAATACTTTGAACTAAATGAAAATGACAGTACAAAATTGTGTGATGCCACAAAAGCTGTGTATAGGGAAAAAGTTTATAGCACGGGATGCATACCTGAGAAAAGAGAACAGACCTAAAATCATTAACTAAAAAAATAAAGTTAAAAAAAATAAAATCAGTAATTAAGCTTCTATCTTAGGAAATAAGACAAAGAGGGATAACTTAAGCCTAAAACAGGAAGAAAATAATAATAAACTTTATAGAAGTAATCAATGAAATTGAACACAGGAATTCACCAGTGAAAAATCAATGAAAATCAGGGCTCCTGGGTGGCTCAGTGGGTTAAGCCTCTGCCTTTGGCTCAGGTCACTATGCCAGGGTCCTGAGATTGAGCCCCACATCGGGCTCTCTGCTCAGCTGGGCGCCTGCTTCCCCCTCTCTCTCTGCCTGCCTCTCTGCCTACTTGTGATCTCTCTCTCTCTCTCTGTGTCAAATAAATAAATAAAATCTTAAAAAAAAAAAAGAAAAATCAATGAAAACAAAAGCTGGCTCTTTTAAAAGATCAGTAAAATTGATAAACCTCTAGCCAGGCTAACCAAGAAAAAGACACAAATTATTAGTATCAGAAATGAAAGAAGAGTCATCACTACCAATCACATGGACATTAAAAGGATCATAAAGCAATATTATGAACATATCTATGCCTATCAATTTGGTAACTTAGGTAAATGGACCAATTCCTTAAAAGATACAAAGTATCAAAATGTACACAAGGCATAACAGATAATCAGAATAGGCCTATATATGTGGAAGAAAATCAATAACCTTATAAAACAAAAAGCCCCACACCCAGACTGTTTCATTGGTAACTGCTAAACATTTAAGGAGAGATTACCAATTCTCTACAATCTCTTCCAGAAAAATCTCTTCCTTCCAGAAGTGGAGGAACAATTCTTAACTCACTCTATGAGGCCACTATTACCTTAATACCAAAACCAGATAAACTCATTAAAAGAAAGGTAAACTACAGACAAATATCTCTCAGGAACAAAGATGCAGAAATCCTCAACAAATATTAGCAAAGAAAATACAGCAATGGATAAAAAGAAGGACACATCGTGACGATATGGGATTTGTCCCAGGTGTGCAACGCTGGTTCAACATTCTAAAATCAATTCATGTAATCTGCCATCATCAGTGGGCTAAAATAGAAACATTGTTTCATCATAGCCATTGATGCAGAAAAGCATTGACAAAACCCAACACCCACTTGTGATAAAATCTCTTACTAATCTAGGTATAGAGAGAATGTCCTCAATTTAATAAAGAACGTCTACCAAAAAACCTACAGTTAACATCATTCTTAATGGTAAGAAACTGCATGCCTTCCCACTAAGCTCAGAAACAAGTTAAGAATAACCCCTCTTGCCACTTTTATTCAACATTTTATTGGAAGTCATAACTAATACAATAAGACAAGAAAAGGAAATAAAAGGGATATAGATTGGGAAAAAAATAAAATTTTGTTCACAGATGACAGGATTTTCCAGAAGAAAATCTCAAAAAACAAAACAAAACAAAAACAAAAACTCCTGAACTAATAAACAATTCTATCTAGATCACAACTTACAAGGGTAATATACAAAAATCAACTGCTTTCCCATATACCAGCAATGAATAATTGGAAAAAATTTTAAAACAATACCACTCACATTATCACACACACACAAAAGTACTGAAGTATAAATCTAACACAATTTTTCCAAGATCTGTATGCAAAAATCTACACAGCTATGTTGAAAGAAATCAAAAATTTAAATAAATAGAGAAATACTTTGCATTCGTGGATTAGAAACTCAGTATTAAGATGTCAGTTCTTCTCAACTTGATCTATAGATTCAGTGGGATTCCAATCCCAGTAAGCTATTTTGTGAAACACAAAAGAGCCCCAAAATAGACCCAACACAAACACAGCCGATCTTTGACAAAGAAACAGAGGCAATCCAATGGGGAAAAAGGTCTTTTCAACAAATGGTACTGAACATCCATACACAAAATAAAGGATCTAGATACAAACCTTTTAAGTTTAACAAAACCTAACTCAAAGTGGATCATAGACCTAGATACAAAACTACAAAACTTCTAAAAGATAACCTAGAAAATCTAGGTGACTCTTGACTTTGGTGATGAGTTTTTAGATACAACACCAAAAGGATAATAATCCGTACACACACAAAACAACTGGTACACTGGGTATCATTAAAATTAAAATTTTCTGCTCTGCTAAATTCACTGTTAACAGAAAGAAAAGACATGCCACAGACTGATGAAAATATGTGCAAAATACATATCTCCTGAGTGATGTCACTGAAAATGGCAAAATAAGGAAATCTAGGACTCGATAAAAACAGATAATAAGCTGGCAAAAAGTGTTAGAGTCAACTTTTCTAGAACTCTTCAACTAATCAAAAACTAAAAACAACCAGGGAAAGACTTGATAAAGGAAACAGCTACTTTGTGATATGAGCATGATATGCATTTTAAACTGCCCACCTACCTTACCTCACATACAGTATCCATGATGAACAAGCAGACAACAAATAGAAGGCAACTTCTCAACCTGATACAGGACATTCATGAAAAACCCGTAGCTAACGCCATGCATACTCGATGGTAAGAAAATGAAAGGCTTCTCCCCCCAAGATCAAGAACAAGACAGACACCTGCTTTTGCCACTTAATAACATTATACTGGAAATTCTAACTAGAACAACAAGGCGAAACAAAGATCTAAAAGGTGTCCAAATTAAAAAGGAAGGAATAAAACTATTCTCACCCATAGATGATGTAATTATACATAGAGAAAATCCTAAAGAATCCATGTATTAGAGCTAACAAACAAATTCACCAAAATTCCAGGATAAAAAATCAAAATACATTAGCCAATAGTCCACAAAATGTTACCGTATGACCCAGCAATTCTACTCCTAGGTATATATACAAAGGAATTAAGAGCAAGGACTCAAGATATTTGTCTGTGAGTGTTCATAGTAGCATTATTCACATTAGCCAAAAGTGGAAACAACTGAACTGTTCACCAACAAATGAATGGATAAACAAAATGTGGTATATACATACAAAGGAAAATTATTCAGCTATAAAAAGAATGAAGTTTTGATACACAGAATATAAACGAACCTTAAAAACATCATGCTAGTATAAGCCAGACATAAAAAGACAAATATTGTATCATTTCACTTATATGAAATATCTAAAATAGGCAAAACTGTAGAGAAAGAAAGTAGATTAGAAGTTACTAGGGGTTGGGGATAAGAGGGAATGGGGGAGTTATTGCTTAACTGCTATGGCTTCTTTTGGGGTGATAAGGAAAATTGGAAATATACAGGTGACAGATAACACAATATTGTGAATACAGTTGATGACACTGAACTGTACACTTAAAAATGGTTAAAATGATAAATTGTTATACATATTTTATGATTTAAAAAATCAGTACTATTTCTTTACACTAGCAACTGATGATCCAAAATGGAAATTAAGAAAGCAATTCCATTTACAAGAACATCCAAATGAATAAATACCTAGGAATAAATCAAACCAAGCAAGTAAAAGACGAACACATTGAAAACTACAAAAGTATTGATGAAAGAAGTTAAAGATGACTTAAGTAAATGGAAGGTCCTACGTTCATGGATTAGAAAAATTTATATTGGTAAGGTAACAATATGCAAAGTCATCCACAGATTCAGTGTCATTCCTATCAAAATTCCAATGGCCTTTTTTTCAGAAATGGGAATGGTACTCCTCAAATTCATATGGAATTACAAGGGGCCCTCAATAACTAAAACGGTTTTTTTATGGGGTTTTTTTTGGGGGAGGGAGAACAAAGTTGGTAGATTCACACTTAGTGATTTCAAAACTTAATACAAACCCACAGTAATCAACAAAACTGTGTAGCATTGGTCTAAGGACAGACACATAGAAGAACACAGGTGTAAAACTGAGAGTCTGGAAATAAACCCATATAGTAATGGTCAATTTATTTTCAACAGGGTGACACCACCAATAAATAGGGAAAAAACTGTCCAACAAATGATGTTGGGACAATTGCTTATCCACATCCAAAAGAATGAAAGTGGACCCCTATCTCATACCGCAAATAAAAATTAACTCGAGGGGCGCCTGGGTGGCTCAGTGGGTTGAGCCTCTGCCTTCGGTTCACGTCATGATCTCAGGGTCCTGGGATCAAGCCCCGCATCAGGTTCTCTGCTCCGTAGCGAGCCTGCTTCCCCCACCTCCCCCCCACCTCTCTGCCTACTTGTGATCCCTCTGTCAAATAAATAAATAAATAACTCAAAATGGATTAACCACTTAAATAGAAGAGCTAAAATTATACCATTAATTTTTAAAAAGGCATAAGCCATCAGGGTCTTGTATTTGGCAGTGGTTTCAAAAACATGAGCAAGAGAAGAAAAAAGTGATAAATCGGACTTCATCAAAATTAAAAACTTTTATGCAAAGAACATTATCAAGAAGGTGAACAGACAACCTACAGAATGAGAAAAAATATTTGCAAACCCTGTATCTGATAAAGGACTTATATCCGAAATACATAAAGAATTCTTACAACTCAACAATAAAAGCAACCCAATTAAAAATGGGCAGGGGGGTGGGCTAAATGGATGATGGGTATTAAAGAGGGCACACGTTGGGATGAGCAATGGGTGTTCAATGTAAATGATGAATCACTAAATTCTACTCTGGAAACCAATACTATACTATATGTTAACTAACTTGAATTTAAATTTTTTAAAATGGGCAAAGGACTTAAATAGACATTTTTCCAAAGGAGATATGCAAATGGCCAACAAGCACAAGAAAAGATGCTCAACATCACTAATCATTATAGACATGCAAATCAAATACACAATATACTACTACTTTATGTCACTAGGATGGCCACAACAAAAAGAAATAAGGAAACAAGTATTAGCAAGGATATGGAGAAATTGAAACCCTTGTACATTGCTGGCAGGAATGTAAAGTAGTACAGCTGCTATGGAAAAACAGTTTTGTGGTTCCTCAAAAAGTTGAACATAGAACTCCCATATTACCTATCACTTCCACTCTTAGGTATAAACTCACAAAGAACTGAAAACAGGAACTCAACCAAACTTGTACACAAAAGTTCACAGAGGCATTATTCATGATAGCCAAAAGATGGAAGGTGGAAAACAACTCCTATGCCATTATGGGGTTTGGGAAATACTTGTTTTTCCTTTAGTACTGACATGAGTATTTTCCTCAGTTAGACTTTCATGAAGAATTTATTGATAAAACGGAAAAGGTTTCGCATTATCATTTCAATTACAATCTTCTATCAAATTTACCTCCCCCAAGCTATGTGTTAAGCTTCCTGATAAAAGAAAACAGGATCTTACATTTGTTGATTTATACATGCTAGGCTAAATTCCTCAAAAATAGGAATTACTTATTGACTTCTACAGAGCCAGGGCCAGGCAGAGTACCTGACATTTTGTGGGCACTCAATAGATTTTGCTTGAGCAGATATTTGGTTGAATTGTACTTTATAATGCCTCGTCTAGAACAGTACTTTAAGTACAGAAGGTCTAAAATTTTTTGATATTTTAAAATTAAAAAGCTTTAACATATGAAACAAACCTTTAAATTAGGAATGAGTCAAGCTCAAAAGCATTGTCGAATATCAACTATAGATAGCTTCTAATAGTATTTCAGGATTGGATTACTATTTATATAAAAATAGATGATTGTGCACTACTTTCCAGTTACTGCTTTCAACAACTGACAGTTATGCTTAACGACTTAAAAGTATCCCACCATCTGGGCATTTGTTGATTAGTTCCTTTTCTTGTATTACCAGTGAATACATAACTCAGGCCTATGTAAAAAAATGATTTGCTTTCATTTTTGCTCCTGAAGTTTTGAAAGGAAGATGCATTAAAGAACTACCGTAAATCCCTTAAGCATAGACATTTAACAAAGACTAATGAAATTACTCATCTGAAAAAGGTATAGAATGTTCTTTTCTTTGAACTAATTATGTTTTTCTGATTAGCGGAAAAGAAGACTTTAAAGTCCATGTAGTGTCCCTGCCAACTCATCCTCTAGAAGGGGACAGAGGAGTGTGTGGGGGAGGGAGGGACAAATCATTTAGGAATTGAGTCACTGTGAGAAGGTACAGAAGGTAGTCTTCTCTGTACACAATGCATGCAGAGTTACTACCAGCCAGCTCTAACATGACCATTTCTTTATCTCATTTACTAAAAACCAACCAAACAAACAAAACAAATCTAGATTAGGATGATCTAAGGTAACCATGAAGCTGGTAAAAACACAAAATTATTTTATTTGCCTGAAGAAGTTAGACTCCCCTGTAAATTGACATATGAACCATTATTTCTTTAATTGATAATAAGATGACAGAAACATACGTAGTTTGCTCTATATCAAAACACTAGCAGAGAGCTGAGTCCAAGATGGTGGAGGAGTAGGAGATGTTAGTTTCGTCTGGTCCAAGGAATTCAGCTGGATACCGATCAAATCATTCTGAAAACCTAAGAACTCAACCAGAGATCTAAGAAAAGAATACCTGCAGCTCTACAAAAAGAAAAGTGACCACTTTCTGCAAGGTAGGAGGTGCACAGAAGTTAATCCCAGGCGATATATGAAAAGATACACTGTGGGGAGGGGAGTTGGGAGTAGAGGAGCCACCATCAGCCGGCAGCAGAACACAAAATCTTAACTTTCAGAAGTCCACTCTACTGAGGGACGCCCCTGCCTGAAAGGTGCTCAGGTAGGGAAGCGGGGTAGAATCCTAGGGGGGACAGTGTGGTCTCAGGATCCTCCGGGTCATGGGAAGACCGGGGGTGCCTGAGTTCCCAGGCATCAGAACAGGAAAGACAGCTGCAATCAGTGAGCCCAGCAGTGGGCTCTCAGCTAGGAGTTACCATATACCTCGAACCATGGCAGAGTCAGGCAACTCCTCCCCCCAGCAGGGGCCCAGCAAGCAGCAGAACTGCCAGGAAACCCTCCCCTCCCTCCCCTGGGAGGAGCAGCGTGGGTGCAAGCTGCAGGAGCCTGCAGGGTTTGGAGCCTCTAAACAGGGTCGTGTGTCTGAGATAGAAACACTCAGTCGCAGTCTGGGTGAGCATGGAGTATAGACAGAGACCAGGAGCACAGGAGTGATTGACTGCTTTTCCCTGGGGGCGCACTGAGGAGTGGGGCTGTCTCTGCTCTGGAGTCTCTGCTCTGGGGCTGGAGACTGGGAGACAGACATTTTCATTCTCATCCTCGTAAGTGCTGTAGAAAACCTTCAAGGAACAAAAGAAACACAGAATAATCCTTAGCAGATTAGTTCATTTGGCCCCTGGCAAGGGTGGTGCAATTCCACCTGGGGCAAAGACACTGGAGAATCAGTGCAACAGGCTCCTCCCCCAGATGATCAGCAAGAACGTCCTGCTAAGACCAAATTTACCAATCACACAGAATTGCAAAACTCCAGCATTAGGGAAAAACAGTATATGGAAATTCATGGGTTTCTTTCCCCGCAGGATTCTTTAGTCTTTCAATTTTATTTTTTTTCTCTTTCACTTCCAAACAACTTCTTATTTTATCAACCGTTCTTTCTAATCTTTTAATTTCCATCATTACAGTTATATTCTATCCTTTCAATGTATTTAATTTTTTCTGTATATATATATATATGTATATATACACACACACACACACACACACACACACACAAGTTTTCTTTCTTTATAATTTTCGGATGCAATTTCTTCTAATAAACTGACCAAAATACACTCAGGACATAGTGTATTGCTCTGTTCTGTTCACCTGTCTGCTTACATTCTTTTTTTTCCTTTTCTCTTTTAATTTTCATTTTTACAGTTACATTCTATCCTTTCATTGTAATTAATTTTATTTTTGTACATATATAAGTTTTTCTTTCTTTACAATTTTGAGATTTAGTTTTCTAACAAACTGACCAAAATACACAAAGAATCCAGTGTATTCCTCTATCTGTTCACCTGTCTGATTATTCCCTCTTTTTTAAAAATTTTTTTAATTTTTTTTTCCAGTTTCAGGTCTCTTCTACTTTGTTTAGTGTATATTTTTCTGGGGTCGTTGTTGCCATTTTAGTATTTCATTCTCTCACTCATCTATTCTTTGAAGAGAATAATAAAACAGAAAAACTCATCTCAAAAAAAGAAAACAAGAAGTAGTACTGATTGTCAGGGACCTAATCAATACATATAAGTAAAATGTTGGAACTACAGTTAAGAATAATGATTATAAAGATAAGAGCTGGGCTTGAAAAAAGCATAGAAGACACTAGAGAATCCCTTTGTGAGGAAATCAAAGAACTAAAGTAGATATCAAAAGGATATCTTAAAGGATATTAATGAGATGTAATAAAAAAGGATATTAATGAGGCTCTTATATGATAAATGAAGAAGAATAGAGAATTAGTGATATAAAAGACAAAATGGTGTAGAATAAAGAAGCTGAGACAAAGAGAGATAAACAACTACTGGATCACAAGGGAAGAATTTGAGAGCTAAGCAATATAATAAAGCAAAATGATATTAAAACAACTGGGACTCCAGAAGAAGAGGAAAGAAAGAGGGGAGCAGAAGGTATACTGGAGCAAATCATAGCAGAGAATTCCCCTAATCTGGAGAAGGAAACACACATCAAAGTCCAAGACGCACAGAGAACCTCCCCTCAAAATCAATAAAAATAGGTGAACACCCCGACATATAATAGTGAAACTTGCAAATCTCAGAGACAAAGAGAAAATCCTGAAAGCAGCTCAGGACAAGAGGTCTGTAACCTATAAGGTATAAATATTAAATTAGCAGACCTATCCACACAGACACTGCAGGCCAGAAAGGACTGGCATGATGTAATCAGGGTGCTAAATGAGAAAAACATGCAGCCAAGCATACTTTACCCAGCCAGGGTAAAGTCATTCAAAATAGAAGAAGTGATAAAAAAAAGCTTCCAGGACAAACAGAAACTAAAAGAATTTGAAATCACCAAACCAGCCCTACAAGAAATATTGAAAGGGATCCTCTAATCAAAGAGAGAGCCTAAAAATAACATAGACCAGGAAGGAACAGAGACAATATACAGTAACAGTCACTTTATAGGCAATACAATGGCACTAAATTCATATCTTTCAATAGTTACTCTGAATGTAAATGGGCTTAATGCCCCAATCAAAAGATGATATCAGATTGGATAAAAAAGTAAGACCCATAGACATGCTATCTGCAAGAGACACATTTTAGACACAAAGACACCTCCAGATTGAAAGTGAGAGGGTGGAAAACCATTTATCATACTAATAGACATCAAAAGAAAGCTAGGGTGGCAATCCTTATATCAGACAAATTAGATTTTAAACCAAAGATTGTATTAAAAGATGAGGAAGGACACTATATCATAATTAAAGGGTCTATCCAACAAGAAGATCTAACAAGTGTAAATACTGATATCTAACAAGGGAGCAGCCAATTATATGAGCCAATTAATAACAAAATTAAAAAAAAATACTGATAATATAATAAGAGACAGTAAGAGTATAGGACTTTAACAGCTCCCTCACTGCAACGGACAGATCATCTAAGCAGAAGATCAACAAGGAAATAAGGGCTTTGAATGACACACTGGACCAGATGGACATCACAGATACATTCAGAACATTCCATCCCAAAGCAAAAGAATACACATTCTTCTCAAGTGCACATGGAACATTCTCCAGAATAGATCACATGAAAAGATCAAAAATCAGGTCTCAACCGGTACCACAAGATTGAGATCATTCCCTGAATATTTTCTGACCACAATGCTTTGAAACTGGAACTCAATCACAAGAAGAAATTTGCAAAGAACTCAAATACATGGAGGCTAAAGAGCATCCTACTAAAGAATAAATGGGTCAATCAGGAAATTGAAGAATTTTTAAAATTCATGGAAACAAATGAAAATGAAAACACAACTATTCAAAATCTTTGGGATATAGTAAAGGTGGGCCTAATGGGGAGGTATTTAGCAATACAAGCCTTTCTCAAGAAAGAAAGGTCTCAAATACACAACCTAACCTTATACCTAAAGAAGCTGGAGAAAGAACAGCAAATAAAGCCTAAACCCAGCAGAAGAGAAACAATAAGGATTAGAGCAAAAATCAATAAAACAGAAACCAAAAGAATAGTAGAACAGATCAACGAAACAAAGAGTTGGATCCTTGAAAGAATTAATAATTGATAAACCCCTGGCCAGATTTATCAAAAAGAAAAGAGAAAGGACCCAAATTAATAAAATCATGAATGAAAAAGGAGAGATCAGAAACAACACTGAAGAAAAAGAAATGATTATGAGTACATATCATGAGCAATATATGCCAACAAATTAGGCCATCTGGAAGAAATGGATGCATTCCTAGAGACATATAAACTCCCAAAACTGAAACAGGAAGAAATAGAAAACCTGAACAGACCCCCATAACCAGCAATCAAAAATTTTCCAACGAACAAGAGCCCAGGGCCAAATGGCTTCCCATGGGAATTCTACGAAACATTTACAGAAGAATTAATACCTATTCTTTTAAAGCTGTTTAAAGAAATAAAAATGGAAGGAAAACTTCCAAACTCATTCTATGAGGCCAGCAATACCTTGATCCCAAAACCAGACAAAGACCTCATCAAAAAAAGGAGAATCATACATCAATATCCCTGATGAACATGGATGCAAAAATTCTCACCAAAGTACCAGTCAATAGGATCCAACAGTACATTAAAAGGATGATTCACCAAAACCAAGTGAGATTTATTCCTGGGCTGCAAGTGTGGTTCAACACCCGCAAATTTATCAATGTGATACACTACATAAATAAAACAAAGGACAAGAACCATCCTCTCAACAGATGCAGAAAAAGCAACTGAGAAAGTACAGCTCCTTTCTTGATTAAAACTCTTCACAGTGTAGGGACAGAGGGAACATAACTCAGTATCATAAAACCCATATACAAAAAGCCCACAGCAAATACCATTCTTAACAGGGAAACACTGAGATCTTTTCTCCTAAGGTCAGGAGCACAGCAGGGATGTCCATTATCACCACTGCTGTTCAACATAGTACTAGAAGTCCTAGCCTCAGCAAACAGACAACAAAAAGAAATAAAATGAATCTAAGTTAGCAAAGTAGTCAAACTCTCACTCTTCCCAGATGACATGATACTCTATGTGGAAAACCCAAAGACTCCACCCCAAAATTGCTAGAACTCAAAGGAATTCAGCAACAGCAGGATATAAAATGAATGCACAGAAATCAGTTGTCTTTCTATACACTAACAATGAGACAGAAGAAAGAGAAATTAGGAGTCAATCCCATTTACAATTGCACCTAAAACCGTAAGCTACCTAGGAATAAACCCAACCAAAGAGGCAAAGGACTGGTACTCAGAAAACTACAGAACACTCAAAAAAGAAATTGAGGAAGACACAAAGAAATGGAAAAAATGTCCCAATCTCATGGATTGGAAGAACAACTATTGTTAAAATGTCTATGCTACCTAGAGCAATCTATACACTCAATGTAATCCCTATCAAAATACCACCAACTTTTTTCACAGAGCTGGAAGAAATTATCCTAAAATTGGTATGGAACCAGAAAAGACTCCTGAATACCCAAGGGAATGTGGAAAAAGAAAACCAAAGCTGGTGGCATCACAATTCTGGACTTCAAGCTTTATTACAAAGCTGTAATCAAGACAGTATGGTACTGGCACAAAAACAAACACATAGATCAATGGAACAGAATAGACATCCCAGAAATGGACCCTCAACTCTATGGTCAACTAATCTTTGACAAAGCAGGAGAGAATGTCCAATGGAAAAAAGACAGTCTCTTCAACAAATGGTGTTGAGAAAATTGGGACAGCCACATGCAAAAGAATGAAACTGGACCATTTCTTTACACCATTCACAAAAATAGACTCAAAATGGATGAAAGACCTACATGTGAGGCAGGAATCCATTAAAATCCTAAAGGAGAAAAGAGGCAGCAACCTCTGTGACCTTGGCCACAGTAACTTCTTGCTAGACATGTCTCCAAAGGCAAGGGAAACAAAGGCAAAAATGAACCACTGGGACTTCAAGATAAAAGGCTCTTGCACAGCAAAGGAAACAGTCGACAAAACCGAAAGACAACTGACAGAATGGGAGAAGATATTTGCAAATGACATATCAGATAAAGGGCTAGTACCCAAATTCTATAAAGACCTTATCAAATTCGACACCCAAAGAACAAAAACATGAACAGACATTTCTCCAAAGAAGACACACAAATGGTCCACAGACACATGAAAAAATGTTCAATATCACTCAGCATCAGGGAAATACAAATCAACATCACAGTAAGATACCACCTCACACCAGTCAGATGGCTAAAATTAACCACTCAGGAAGCAAAAGATATTTGCAAGGATGTGGAGAAAGGAGAACCCTCCTACACTGTTGGAGGGATATACAAGCTTGTGCAGCCACTCCAGAAAACCATCCGGAGATTCCTTAAAAAGTTGAAAATAGAGCTATCCTATGACCCACCAATTGCACTACTGGGTATCTACCCCAAAGATACAAATGTAATAATCTGAACACTGGGGCACCTGCTCCCCAGTGTTTATAGCAGGAATGTCCACAATAGCCAAACTCTGGAAAGAGCTCAGCTGTCCCCTGAATGATGAACGAATAAAGAACATGTGGTGTGAGTATACACACACACACACACACACACACACACACACACAAATGGAATACCACTCAGCCAACAACAACAAAAAAGAAATCTTGCCATTGCAACAACATGGATAAAATTAGAAGTTATTGGGGCACCTGGGTGGCTCAGTGGGTTAAGCCTCTGCCTTCAGCTCAGGTCATGATCTCAGGGTCCTGGGATCGAGCCCCACGTCAGGCCCTCAGCTCAGCGGGGAGCCTGCTTCCCCCTCTCCCTCTGCCTGCCTCTCTGCCTACTTGTGATCTCTGTCAAATAAATAAATAACATCTTTAAAAAAAAAAAAGACTTAGAGGGTATTATGCTGAGTGCAATAAGTCAATCAGAGAAAGATAATTATATGATCTCATTCACGTGGAATTTTTTTTTTTTTTAAGATTTTATTTATTTATTTGACAGAGAGAGATCACAAGTAGACAGAGAGGCAGGCAGAGAGAGGGAGGGAAGCAGGCTCCCTGCCGAGCAGAGAGCCCGATGTGGGACT
>NW_019154107.1:702025-736485 GCF_002288905.1 Enhydra lutris kenyoni | reverse complement strand
ATGGAATTTTTTTTTTTTTAAGATTTTATTTATTTATTTGACAGAGAGAGATCACAAGTAGACAGAGAGGCAGGCAGAGAGAGGGAGGGAAGCAGGCTCCCTGCCGAGCAGAGAGCCCGATGTGGGACTCGATCCCAGGACCCTGAGATCATGACCTGAGCCGAAGGCAGCGGCTTAACCCACTGAGCCACCCAGGCGCCCCTCATTCACGTGGAATTTAAGAAACAAAACAGAGGATCATAGGGGAAGAGAAGAAAAAATAAAACAAGATGAAATCAGAGAGGGAGACAAACCTTAAGAAACTCTTAACCACAGGAAATAAACTGAAGAGTTGCTGGAGGGGAGATGGGTAGGGGGATGGGGTAACTGGGTGATGGACATTAAGGAGGGCACATGATGTAATGAGCACTGGGTATTATGTAAGACAGATGACCTTTACCTCTGAAACTAATATGTTAATTGAATTTAAAATAAATTTTTAAAGACTAGCAGAATCTGAAATACAGAATAATACAAAGAAGTATGATTTTGATAAGACTTTTGTAGTGTTCCAGAAATTGTTCAATAATTAACTGGATCAGCAAGAAAAGGTAGGTCAAAAGAGGAAACCACACACAAGTAATGGTTCTATGAGTGCCACTTTAAGAGTAGACGGAAGATATCTTCCCCCAATAATGCCTACAATCTGTTCCTGACCCAAAGTCCAATTGAACAATGGCACCTTGTTAATCTCCATAACCTGCAGTAAATTAAAGTCATTTAGGAAAGCGTGATTACTTTAAAAAAATGATTAAGTGAAATAATCAATCAATACTGAAATATTTCCAGCTGCTTACAATCTTTATTAAAAAATCTAAGCCTATCTCTAATTTTCTTCAAATAGTAGAAATTCTTTTTTAAAGATTTTATTTATTTATTTGCCAGAGACAGAGAGAGAGACTCACAGAGTACAAGCAGGGACAGAAGGAGAGGGAGAAGCAAGCTCCCTGCTGAGCAGGGAGCCCAATGCGGGGCTCGATCCCAGGACCCAGGGATCATGACCTGAGTGAAGGCAGAGGCTTAACCAACTGAGCCACCCAGGCATCCCTAAATGGTAGAAATTTTGTACAGAAGAAGCAGGAATCCACATCCTACTTATATTTAAATAAGGAGGAAAGTAATGACAAAAAATAATTAATCCCATATATTCAGTTTGTCATTTGAATTGAGCTTTTAAAACAGCTTAAAAGACATGTAAAACTTAAATCCAAAAAAATTTTAAGGCTTGTTTCATTTAATGTGGAAAAAACTAAAACAACATTTATTTTGTTTTAGTAGAAAATAACTGTATGGTTTTAGAAGGTACACTATAAACAATCTGTTTAACTGGTGATGGTTCATTGACCTTTCCTTCAAGTATTTGCTTTAAATAGTTCAGTTTTTTAATTTTTAAAAATAACCAAACCAGGGGCGCCTGGGTGGCTCAGTCGGTTAAGCATCTGCCTTCGGCTCAGGTCATGATCCCTGGGTCCTGGGATCGAGCCCCACATCGGGCTCCCTGCTCACTGGAGAGCCTGCTTGTCCCTCTCCCTTCTGCCTGCTGCTCGGCCCACTTGTACTCTTTGCGTCAAATAAATAAAACCTTTAAAAAAAAAATGACCAAATCACCATTCAGCTTTTTGGTAGAAAACAAAATTAATCTGAAAAACAGGAATCAGTAATTCAAAATATATAATGCTTGCTAAAAATGAACCCTCATAGCAAAAGACACATTACGCATAATAAGTGATTAATAACCCAAGAATGCCTTTTAGTGGGGGGAAATACGGGTATTCCTGACTGGTGAATATTTAATCACATCTATTCCTCCTCCTACTCTCAATTTCTCAACTCTTAAAAAAGAAAAAGGGCACAATCTGGATTTTCTCAACCTGCTCTCTCCTTAACCTCTTGCAATTTGGCATTCTATGTACCACTTCACTTAAAGGGGTCATCAATAAATGACAATATTAAATGAAATGCGTCTTCTCATCCCTCAATCCCTATCATCATGGATCTTTTTATGGATTTTTACACTGCTGGTGAGTACATTTTTAAAAATCTTTCTTCCTTGCTTTCTAGATGTCTGCCTCCCACTCCTGTCAGTAGGACTATTTAAGGCATGCCCTTAACTCTGCTCTACACTCCCTCGTGGAAGGTCCATAATATTTCATAGTTATGCTCAAGTTAGTGATTTCTGGCATCAGATAAAGCCTGGTTCCACCACTTCTTAGCTGCATAATCTTGGCCCTAACACATAACCTCTCTAATGACTCTGCTTTCTTCTCTGTAATATGGATGTAACAGTAGGGCTGTTGTGAGTAGTAAAGGGACAACATCTAGCAGAGTTAGCTGGCATATGTTAGATGCTCAATATGTGGTATTTATTATCAGGTTTGGTATTTTGCTGCCATTTTATTCTTTTTTTATAAAAGCCAAGCTCACTATTTCTCCCCTAAAACTTACAAACCCTTTGTAAGTTTGTCAGTCATACAAATATTAGCAATGATTTTTCAGTTTACTATAAACCCTTAGGATCATCTCTAATCCTTCTACAGGGACCTGGTACTCTACAATAGCTCTCTACAGTGGTCTTCATTTTTGGTTCTATAATTTAAGTCAATTTTATTATTTATTAAATACTTCTAGGCTCGGGGCACCTGGGTGGCTCAGTCAGTTGAGCGTCTGCCTTAGACTCAGGTCATGATCCCAGGGTCCTGGGATGGAGCATCACATGGGGCTCCTTGCTCAGCAGGGAGCCTACTTTTCCCTCTCCTGCTCCCCCTGCTTGAGCTCTCTGCTTTACAAATAAATTTAAATAAATAAAACCTTAAAAAAATAAAAATAAAAATAAATATTTCTAGGCTCTACCCCAATGCTGGATTCTTCATGCCTTTGTATAATTAGCTATCCCAAGAGCATATGTCATATGTCATCTACCACTTCAAAACAAACAAAAATTTCTCATATGTCAACCATAGCCACAGGGAAAAAAATACATGAATCAGCACTTCCCCGTCCTAGGATCAATTAACATTGCCCCCCAATCTCTCCCAATCAGACTGCACAAAGCTTTGTCTCCAGTTCTAATCAAATCTCCCTATGTCACTCCATTCCATTTGCCCTACTTTGTTGTAAGGATGACCTCTCTGAGCTTCTGCAAAGAAAAGTATGCTGTAAAATATGCATAAGAACTTCAAAGCAGATATGCAAATAAAAAAAGAGAACCAGCAATGCATATATGGAAAGTAAATGTCCAAACCAGAACTTCTTCCAAATGTGACTGGTTCTAAGGTGCCATAAGTAGCTTAACACTTACTGCTAAGAGTTTTCATATATATGCCAATGTGCATATATACAATAAACAGAAGCTGTGAAAAGGAGTATAGTTACATTTTTCTTTTTCAGTTGTGCAGTATTTGTTTCAGAAAATTAAGAAATATGGTCTTTGGCCTGGAATAGCCCAATATCACACTGTGTTTACAATAAACAAGATACATTTGTTTATAAGCATGACCTCTAAATTTCTTGCAACAGTACACGATTTAAAACAATAACTTTATTTCACACTTGCTCAAATATATAATGTGCTAAGAATTCTTTAATTATATATACACCCACAGCCAACCTTATCCAAAAGATCAAATTGATGCGTAAGTGATCACACATACCTACACATACGTAATCACACACACCTGATTTATACATTTTTATAAGCATTTCATTAAGTCTATAAAAGCTATGCAAAATATATAGATGTGATTTTTTAAATATATATATCATGGGTACAACAGTGAGGATCATATCCATCTTTAAATATAACATGAGATTTCATAATAATCCATTTGTTTGATCCAAAAGCGTAAATCTTAGAAGCATCAAATTCTCTTTTCAGATAATGCGGTAAAGACTGAAGCTCTGATTCTAGCTGAAAAGAGGATATATCTGTAACAAGTCTAATGACTAAACAGCTGCAGATTCTAAAAAGAGTTTTATATTATTACTCTGAGGTAGGCACTAATTTATGCTTTACATTTTCCATCCAGCAATATCTTTTCAGATGCATGTAAAGGGAAAAGCAACAATACTTAGAGAGCTGGTCTGTGAGTCCCTCATTTAGTGAAGGGCAGTAAAAAGAGATATTTTTTAGATGCAATGTCATTTGCAGCAATCTCGTGGGTTATTTTTTCAAGTATCTGACCTTCTACCTCTTCAGACCATAAGCCAGAAAAGAGCAAGAAATCTATGGTTTATTCATCCTTTTAACTAAAACTGCCCAAGGAATCAGAGTTCACATTTAGAGTTGGTTTCCCAAGAGCAGAGATACCTGCTCTCATCTACTTTTATTATAGGCCCATCTTACCGGGACTAACAGTGTGCATTATGAGAACCAGGTACAGGTAACAAATATATATTTGCCAGACACATGGAAAGATAAAAACAATATATTCAGCTAATAAGACTTATTTTTACATAAAAGGCAGAAAGAGAGCTTAGATAAGGTTTAAAAAAAAAAAAAAGTACAGGGAAACAGTTATAGGAAGAAGTGGGACAAGACTGAGAGAACACTGTTGGAAGATTTGCATTATTATCAGAAATTTTTCAACTTTAAAACTCAAAGATTAAGACCTGAAGCGTCCATTTATTATACTGCATAAACAAAGCCATGGTATAAAAGGAAGTGCTGTGTTTTTTGAAAGAGTCAAATTTAACAACCTATTTCCCCTGAGTAGTATCCACTGAGGAATTTTATTTTTTTAAAGCTTCAGAAATTTATTATAACTCAAGGCAACTCATTAACAGTATAGAAATTCATTAGAGAGCTTTTCATTTGTTTAATTTCCAACTGCAGTAGTATTTCTTAACAAGGTATTCAAGTTCCTAAATTTATTTTGAGTATGTTTAATTTATCTTTTTAAATTCTTAATCATCTTAAATCAATAACCACAGTATACAAACCATTTTTTGAGGATTTACCAGCCAAGATCTTCAGAGAACTATTACCAACATAAGATACTTTGAACACCCAATTTTAACAGGAAATTCATTGAATTAAGAAAATTATGATCTAAAACCCAAAAATACATCAACTGTCATGAAACCTTATATCTAAAACATACTATTTTGTACAGCAGGAAAGAAAAAATAAACATAAAAATGGTATCTTCTTTATTTATGCGTATGTACACACACATATATGTTATGATAGATTTGAGAGTTTAAATTATGACCTGGGCTAAATTTTTAAACTCCTTTCAGACATAAGGAATTCCATTAGAAAATATCACAAAAAACTTTAACCTTTGGTCTTAACAAAATTATAAACAAAATAGCATGAGGCCAGATACTAATACTCAGACTAAATATACCATAACAAGTAAATATTTAACCTAACATTTAAAACTGTTACAGCTGCAATACTTGCCACCTTAAAGTTAGTCCCTGAGTCAAACATGCTTATCACTGAGCAACAGCTATGGGAATCCTGAAAGAACTTCCCTGAATAACTAGTGATTAGTATAATAGTCAAATAATCTATATAGTAAGATCAATTTCAAAGCTACTCAAGGGTGATCAACTACAACCAATAATGATAATCATACACTATTATCTGAAGCCCTATTTCATAACCAAACACCTATCCACTACCTTTCAAAATGTGGATTCAGATCTACCAAAGATTGTAAGTTATTGGGTCTATGTGAAAAATAATGACTGAATGAAACTCCTTTCTCATAAGTAACTTGAACATAAATCTGTCACTACCTTGATTTCTTCTATATCATCTTTTCTCTCTTCCCATTAGGAAGCTTTTCACCTATAAACATAGGTCAACTGAGAAAAAACAGCATATGATTTCAAATAACTAATGACTACCTAATCATGAGAAAGCTTGTCCAAAAGTAGTCTTTTTCTGGGTTCACATGTTCAATCTACTTTATTAAGCATCATTATCATAGCCAAACAGTTTTAATTATATGCCCACATACACAAAGCAATACATTCGTTTCTAAGCAGTTAAACAGATACATTATTTTCTTGTTAAAAACCATGTACTTGCCTTGTGTCTGCATTTAAGTACAACTCCATAGGCTCCTACAACAAAAAGAAATAAAAAATTAGGGGCACATATACAAATTATAGCTCTTAGAGAAATATAAGTTCTATTATATTGGTTATCAGTGTATGATATAATAATGATTCCTAAAATGACAATACTCTCCAGTGACAATGCAATGAGCCACACATAAACAAAATGTGGATATTAGTATATATTTTTCATAAAATGAATATAAGCAACTCATTTACCCAACAAGTATCTTTAAATGTTTCTCTTTTTAGTGAAAACGTCACTTGAAAGATTTAAAATTTAAGCTTAAAACTACTGGAGATAAGATTTGGACATAAGAACTTTAAGAGTAAATGAAAAAAAAAAAAAAAAAAACTCAAAAGATTGTAGAAAACTTAAAATTTAAAAGCTAATTGTCTCCCAATAGTAAGCTCAGGTACCAAGCCTACCAAGTATGTTCTCACTCCTAGGAGACATTTAAGACCTCTTCCAGAATACAGGAATCTCTTTCCTGACAGGCAAAATAATATAGGCCTAAGCATTCCAATTTAGTAACCTGTAGGAGTTGCTACATTTTTGCCATAAAATCTCAGTACAAGCAAGGGCACAGACCATAAGTAGTCCAAGGCTCTCTGGCCAATTATAACCAAGCACTTCCACTTTCCTTGGTATACTCTGATGACATTCATCAATACAGTCTGGGTTACTAATCCTCTTCCCTAGCCAGAAAACTACTTCTTTAGAGGCAGAACAGAGTTGACAGCAAGATACCCAGGAAACTGAGGTTAGAGTCATATTGTGACAACCTAATTAGCAAAATTAAATGTAATGTATGTTAACTTGAGGTTTGTAGAAATGTCAAGAACATTGACAGGCAAGGTCTGCATACATCTATGACAAGCAAACTTCAGACAGATGAAATTGGGAAATGTGTCTCAAACAGAATCCGAAGACCTGGAACAAGTCTCCCTCACTTTGGTGGAGATGGATGAATCTTATTAATCATAGTCAGGATGGAATCAGCTACTACAACTGTCCAACTTATTTTCACAATCATCACCAGGCAATCCTTCAGTCCCGATTTAACTGGTCATGCCAGTTTTTCTACAGAGCAAAAATACACTGCCCAGGCTACAGGAATGCAGAGTTTACTAGACAGTTTTTAATTTCCATAATATGTATGTATTTCTTAGCCAAAAAGCATCTAAGGTGGTTTACAAAGAAAAAATATATAGCAATGATGGTTCTGACTGTAACTAAAACTGACATACACTGATTTATAGAACAGTGTAGTAGTTTAGTTAATCTGAGCTAATTCCTAAGGAGATGATCACCTACAGGTATACTAAGAAAACCAAGGTTGTGATCCAGAAAAACTGGGGCCCAGAATTTGAAACATTCCAACCTTGTTACACCCTATGAGCTGACTGGCTCCAGTCAGTAGCTTTACTGCATTAGTTTCTAATTATAACACTTTGGAAAAAAACATACAAAAAAGGTAGCTATATAATACAGTAGACAAGACATCAAGAATGAATTTTACTGGGGTGCCAGGGTGGCTAAGTCAGTTAAGCATCTGCCTTCAGTTCAGGTTTGAGCCCCACATCAGACTCTGTTCAGCAGAGAGTCTGCTTCTCCCTCTCACTCTCCCTCTGTGTTCTTTCTCTCTCTCTCTAATAAATAAATAAATAAAATCTTTTAAAAAAGAAATTACTAAAACAAAAACAATGAATTTTATTTACATAATTATCAATGAAGAAAAGGAAAAGGAGTTGACTGGTACAGGAAGAAGGATCCATTCTTTTTATATGGTTTCAACTTCAGATCTTAAAGCAAGTACCCAATAATTAGACTCTATTTGTTTTTAAGATTTATTTATTTATTAGAGAGAGAGAGAGAACAAGAATATGGGGGAGGGGGAGCGGGGGGGTGTTACACACAGAGGGAAAGGGAGAGAGAATCCCAAGGAGACTCCATGCCCAGCACAGGGCACAATCTCACAACCCTGAGCCAAAACCAGAATCAGGCACTTAACCAACTACACAGCCCAGTCACCCCAGACTCCATTTTAATTGTTTCTATTTATTCGAAAAGGGTTTAACTACTTAATATTAAAATCTATTAACAGCTTTGCTGTTCACAGGTAAATCTTCAAAACTTTTTAAAATTCACATTTATTTGAAAATTCATAAAATAAAAATTTTTATAACACTTGCTTTAAAGTCATAAATGCTAGGGGCTCCTAGGTGGCTCAGTCAGATATGCCTCTGACTCTTGATTTTGGCTCAGGTCATGATCTCAGGTTTGTGAGATCAAGGCCCACACTGGGCTCCAGGCTGGGTGTGAAGCCTGCTTAAGATTCTCTCTCTCCCTCTCCCTCTGCCCCTCTTCCCTTCCCCCTCCAAAAAAAAAAAAAAAAAAAAAAAAAAAAAAGGTTAAAAAACCATAATTATAATCACTCACACACTGTTAACAAAATCATTTCTCAAAATCTCCATAAAGTTATCTTTAAGTCAAAAGCAAAAATTACTAAGAAGGAAAAATCAAGGGGGTGGCTGGGTGGCTCAGTGGGTTAAGCATCTGCCTTTGCTCAAGTCATGATCCCAGGGTCCTGGGATCGAGTCCCAGGCATAGGGCTCCCTGCTCAGTGGGGAGTTGATTTCTCTTTCTCTCTCCGCCCCTCCCCCACCCCACCTGGGCTCTCTCCAGCTCTAATAAATAAAATCCTAAAAAAAAAAAAACAAAACAGACAGACAGAAAATCAGGATGACTTATGAAAATGGATGACCATATTTCATCAAATTAATGATATCGTTAATCATAAGCCTTAGTTCATGTACTACTGGGGGGAAAAAGATCTGCCAATTGAACCATGACATGCTATGGATTATAACGCACATCCTGATTTCAGAAATGTTAAAATATAACCAAGTTGTGTGCTTCAACATTTATAAAAATGTGGTTTGTCATTCTCAAAGAGAAGTTATTCACTTATTTACCATGTATTAAGTGAAATTTAATTTATACAAATAAATTTTAAGTTATCCAAAATAAACTTGATATAAAAATAAAATGTAACAAAAAATTATAGACTAAGAAACCCCAATCGCTGATGAAAACAATGAAATGAAGGCAGCCCTGGGGAACCTGGCTGGCTCATCAGAAAAGTATGCAACTCTTGACCTTGGGCTTATGAGTTTGAACCCCACCTTCAGTGCAGAGATCACATTAAAAAAATAAAATCTTTAAAAAAAAAAGAAAAAAGAAATGAAGGCAGACTTAAGAAATATCTGATTTATTAAATTTTTTTTTAAGATTTTATTTATTTATTTGACAGAGAGAAATCACAAGCAGGCAGAGAGGCAGGCAGAGAGAGAGGAGGAAGCAGGCTCCCCGCTGAGCAGAAAGCCCGATGCAGGGCTTGAACCCAGGACCTGGGATCATGACCTGAGCCGAAGGCAGCGGCTTAACCCACTGAGCCATCCAGGCGCCCCCTGATTTATTAAATTTTAAAGGGTTTTAAAATATTAACTTTAAATTGAATAAAACCCAAATAGCACGATTTTATTTTTAGTATTTCAGTTAAGCACATATCTGAATTAATATAGGTAAAATTAATAGGATCTGAATTGTAACTTTTTCAGTAGGAGGTATAACTATATACATTACTCAGAAACTCAAGGAATGCTAAACTTACCTTCACCTACAACCCCAAGGATCTCAAATTTATTCATCACATTACCAATGTTAGGAATCTTCATGAAGACAAACTCCTCTTTTGATGCAAGCCACAGAACATGGCATCAAGAAAGAACTTCAGAGAACGTTGTAAAGTAGAATCAAAATGTCAAAGGAAGAAATTCTCACAGGTTGGCAGGGACTTTCACATATTTGTTCTAATGTGAAGAATTAAATTATTCCCTGAAAGAGAAAACACAAAAGTCCTAAGTTTTATATTCAGCACTCTAATAATCTATACTACTGTTTTGTACAGTTTTTTAAAAATCATGTTAATGTTTCATAAACTAAAAAAAAAGAAAGAAAAGAAAAAAATGATAATAAGAGAGAAGAACCCAAAATGGAACAAAAACAAATGTACCTAATTGTATTTGAAATGAATAACATAACCATCACCCCAAAGGGGAGGGTGGGAATTAACTCCAGGTAACTTTTGAAAACAATGTTTTAACTACATACTCTCTCAAGCTAAAAACAAAAAAAATTATCTATAAACAAATACCACACTTAGATACTTGTTTTTACACAGAGATATGAAATTATGTGCATTCTCACACTGAGCAAATAAAAATAAATACATTGTGGATAATAAGAGTTTGGCTTCTTATTCTCGTAAAAATAAGTTACAAATATGAAAAAGGATGAAGGCTTGGAATCAGAGCTAACCATAGGAGCTCGGTTCTTAATATAGGGATGCAGAAACATATAAATGTGTGTAAATATACATACACCCATATATATATTCCCTAGCTCTGTCTGCTGAGGAGACCTAGGAGCAATGACACTCCAGTATCCCATTACCACAGCTAGTGCACCAAAAAAAGGTATCAGTTTCCTCAGAGAAATGGCTGATTCCCAGGCAAGAGCAAGGAAAAGTACAATATGTGCCCAGGATATACTTCTGTGGTGCCGGAAAGGCTGGTAATGCTCAAAGAATGACAGGAGTGTGTCGGAAGGACAGAGGTGATCAGCTTGAGTTACTTCTGGTCGAATGAGAAACAACTAAACAACAAAATAAATGAAAATCGTAGATGATAAACCACATAATAAAATAAAAGCATACTAGTCCTTACTTACATAAATAACTGAGGGGAGAAGGAAAAGCTCTTTCTGAGAGTGTAATTCCAAATAATAAATGTAGTGATGGAATTAGAAAATCACCATTTGGCAAACACCCTGGTAATAATTATTTCAGGCAAGTATCATCAACATACGCTGAAACTAGTGGTTCAAAGTTTGATGGAAAACAGGATATTATCTAGTCTCAAAGTAGCTCCACTACAAAATACCCGCGAATTAAAAAGGGAAAAATAGTAATTTCATAGTGAAGAATCCTGCCAGATACCACCTTAATTAAGTGATCAAAGCTAACATCGTCAATAATAGAACAAGTCAACATCATAAACCTCCTGATAGGATACAACACATCACTTCTGTGGCAGTCCTTCCAAAAAGGTAAAACAGACAAGCCCGAACTGAGGGACATTCTACTAAGTAACTGACCTGTATTCTTTAAAAATGTCTAGATTATAAAGGACAAGGAACCAAGTAACTGTTCCACAAAAGAAGATTAGGAGACATGTTAACTAAATACAATGTATGATCCTGGACTGGATTAAACCAGGACAAAAAAATATTTTTTTATTAAAATTTTTATGAGTGATGTACATGTGACTGTAGTTAATAATATTAATATATTTGAAAGTTGTTAAGAGAGTTGATCTTCAAAGTTCTCATCATAAGCAATAAAAATTGGTAACTGTGTAGTGATGAATGTTAACTAGACTTACTGTGATCATTTCACAATATATACAAATATCGAATCACTATGTTGTAGACTTGAAACTAATATGTTACATGTCAATAACAGTTCAATTGATGAATAAGGTGCAGCCCAGAATCTCTAGAATAAGACAGTCTAATAAAAAATTTAACAAACAAAAAAAGAATAAACACCAACATTTTTGGAGATAAAGTTTGCAGCTTAAACCATTCAGGAAAAAAATAATAAGTACATGTGTATAGAAGAAGAAACAAAGAATGAATAAAATGTTAACATGTGGGGAATCTGGGTCAAGGGTCTATGAAACAGGAAACTCTGTACTATCCATGCAACTCTTCTCTAAATCTGAAATTATTTAAAAATAAGTTATTTTGCTTCAAAAAAAACTATCCTATCTTTATGAAAAATCACAGCTGTACCAACATAAAATATTCGTTTAAAAGGAAGAAATAAATCAAAACCAATAAATTCTTTGCTGCCTATGAAATTTGAAGCTTTTTAAAAATAAGAGTACCCATGTAGTATAGAAAAGTACTGACTTAAAGCATGCCTTTTCATATGCTGATGCAAATACAAACTGGTACAAGCTTTCTTAAGAGAAGTATGCCCATAATTAAATGTTTTGAAATGTTTATAGCATGATAGAAGTATCTGACAAAAATGTACAATAAAGATCATTCATAAAGGCAAAACATTATAGTCCCTTTAAAAATTAAGAATATGACAGAAGTCCTACTGTTAATTATTAACACTATTATTAAACATTATCCTAATGAGTTTTAGTCATCTCAGTAAAATAAGAAAAAATGAATATAACATATTGGATTGGAAAGAGAAGCAAAACAGAATTAACAGATAATATTGCCTAGATTAAAAATTCAAAGAAATTTACAAATTACTCAGATTATAAATGTTAACAAAGTAGTTGAATATAAACTTAATATACTTAATATAAAATAACAACTGTATATATAACATTGATGTAAACATCAATAAACAGAAAATGTAATTTTTTTTTTTTTTTTTTTTTTTTTTAAAGATTTTATTTCTTTGACAGAGAGAGATCACAAGTAGACAGAGAGGCAGGCAGAGAGAGAGGGAGGGAAGCAGGCTCCCTGCTGAGCAGAGAGCCCGATGCGGGACTCGATCCCAGGACCCTGAGACCATGACCTGAGCCGAAGGCAGCGGCTTAACCCACTGAGCCACCCAGGCGCCCCGTGAAAATGTAATTTTTAAAAGCACATTTATAACAAAAGAGGCACTAAAGATTTAGCATAACAAAAAATGTTCAAAACCTCTATTCAAATATAACTCTATTCAAAGGCATCCAAGAAGACCTAAATAAACAGAATTATCTCAGCTTTAAGACTGGAAGACTCAATACTATAAAGATGACAATTCTCTCCATATTAATCTATACAGTCAATTTGATTCCAATCAAAATCCCAACAAGGCTTTCTGAGGAATTAAGACAAGCTGATTCTAAAATATATATAGAAGAACAGAGTTCCAAATACTGCCAACACCCTCCTAATATGAAAAGTAGGAAGACTCGACCTTGAGGGTAAGATCTGGTAGGATGTTCTACCAAATATATTAAGGCTTAACACTGAATTACAGAAATTAAGACAGGATGGGGTACCTGGCTGGCTTAGTAGTAGAGCATGCGACTCTTGATCTTGGGGTTGTGATTTTGAGGCCCACGTTGGGTGCAGAGATTATCAAAATAAAATAAAAAGAAATTAAGACAGAGTGGTCTCCGCACAGAAACAAATTTGCTAGTGAAACTGATGTGCAAGCCTGCACAGAGACCATACTTCCGTATCCCTATGGATCCATACTCACCTACACCTTCAGTCTGTTTCCACACAAGAATCTTTAGAGTAAGTCAGATCATGTCACTGCTCTGTTCAAAACCCTCAAATGGCCTCACATATTATGAGTGAAAGTCAAAGTGCACATGAGCCACAAGGCCTTAAACTCCCCACCTCCGACATCTGCGACTATTCACTCCCTTGGCTCACTTCACTCCAGCAACAATGACCTCCTTTCAGTTCAATATATGACAAGAAAGTCACAGTTATACCTAATGCTAAATAGTTCTCTGTCATGCTAATGTTTACTTTAGGTCAATATCTCATTTTTCATTCAACATTTACAAATAATGCTTTTGCCTAATAGAAGGCAACAGAAAGCAGATACTATACTTGGTTTAGAAAACTTTAGTTCATGGGGCACCTGGGTGGCTCAGTTGGTTAAGCGTCGGAATCTTGATTTTGGCTCAGGTCATGCATGATCTCAAGGTCATGAGATCAAGCCCTGCATACAGCTCCACACTCGGCACAGAGTCAGCTTGAGTTTCTCTCTCTCCCTCTCACTCTGCCCCCCAACCCATGCTCGCTCACTCTCTCTCCAAAATAAATAAATAAATCTTTAAAAAAAATCTTTAGCTCAATAGAATAACAAATCTTTTCGATAATACTGACATTTAGACAAAATGTCATAATCTCAAAAAAATATTAATATTATTCCACTCATTCATTAAACAAATAATTACTGAATGCCTAATACATTTCAGAGAATGGGTAAATCGGACACACAAGACAGTGGTGAACAAGATAGACATGGTCTTTACCTCACAGGGCTTTACATTTTGCTGGGCATGGGGTGGGGTGGGGGGATGGGGAGTAAGATTATCATCAGATACTGACACTTGTTAAGAAGGGAGGGGAGAAAGGAGTGATTTCTCAGAGTCCTCTCTAAAAATGTGAATATTTGAAGTAAAACATACCAGTAACAAGAAGGAGCCAGCCATACAAAGATCTAATTCAGTCGCATTACAGGTAAAAGAGGCTCAGAGTACCTCTGAAAATGAGTTATTCTTTCATTTTCTACAGCTGATTTGGAAGAACACCCAGAAAGCATTTCAATATCCCACTTTCTGCCAATAATGGCATGGTTCATTTCAAAGGAACCTTGAGATTAAAAATTAAATCATTCCCACTAAGAAGACCCAACCCCCCAAAAGTTATGTACCTAAGTACATAAAAGAACATTTGGTCCCACCTATTCTCTATAGAAATCAAAATTGAGTAATGCAAACTGAGAATCAGAATTCAAACGTGTGAGGTAAATACATAACATAGGTGTCGAGCAGTCTTTTAACTACCAGTATTCACACAGACAAAAAAGCCGTATGCCAAACTGGATTTCACTACAATTTTATATGAATAACACTGAGTAATTTTTAAGACCTAAAAACCCAGATACTTTAGCTTCAACTAACTAAATAACCTAGATGAAATGTCCCTTTGAGGACAAATACAAACAATGGAGAAAATACTTTTTTAAAACAGCCTCAAAACCCCAAAGACTTAAGATTATAAAGAATTAGCTGGTTGAGGGCGCCTGGGTGGCTCAGTGGGTTAAAGCCTCTGCCTTCGGCTCAGGTCATGATCTCAGGGTCCTGGGATCAAGCCCCGCATCGGGCTCCCTGCTCGGCAGGGAGCCTGCTTCCCCCTCTCCCTCTGCCTGCCTCTCTGCCTACTTGTGATCTGTCTCTGTCAAAGAAATAAATAAAATCTTAAAAAAAAAAATCTATGCTACTATCATATTTTCTGAATTCTTCCTCTTTAAAAAAAAAAAAGAATTAGCTGGTTGAGGGAGATGGAGAGGAGAAGGGAGTTGAGGGAAATTGGAAGGAGAGATGAACCATGAGAGACTATGGACTCTGAAAAACAATGTGAGGGTTTTGAAGGGGCGGGGGATGGGAGGTTGGGGGAACCAGGTGGTGGGTATTAGAGAGGGCACAGATTGCATGGAGCACTGGGTGTGGTGCAAAAACAATGAATACTGTTACGCTGAAAAGAAATTAAAAAATAATAATAATTAGCTGGTTGAAATCAAAGCAAAAGGACAGGATCCAGAGATGTACTACAAACCACCCAAAATGGTTTCAGCTCTCAGGCACTTGAAGATCTAGAAAAAAAAGAAGAAAAAAAAATGGGAGGAAAAAATGCTCCTAAAACCTTTAAAAATCCAGAAGCAAAATTCGAAGGCAAGAGTGCCAAATTTCTATAAGCCACCACTCACTCAAAGCAGAAACCTGAGAGCTACACTTCCAGGATAAAGGGAACCAGGAATAAACCAGCCCTTGGACAGAACTGAATTACAGTTTCACGTTATCTGCAAAATAAACCACTGACTTACTGAGGTGGTTCTACACTCAGACTGGTAATGTCACAGGTATTTGCAAAGGGGGAGCATGGAAAAAAACAAGTCTCTGCACAAAGATATCAACCTGGGCCTCACAATATTGCTACAAGTCCTCTTCCTTTACACTAAGCAGTACATCACAAGATACCAAGATCAAGAGCCAAACAGAAATGACCGAAACAGAAAATGACTCAGAAAGATGTGTAATATCAGAATTATCAGCAGGGCTAAACTACTAAAAACCCAAAGGTTGAGCATTTTGACAGAACTGGTAGGTCCAAAAGGTGAAAGACCAAATTTGAAAAATAAATTAGAATTCCAGAACTGAAAGAATAACAGCAAAGGTACTCAATAGACAGTTCAAAGAGAAACCTATCAGGATATAGATCATTTTGGACATATTTTTTAAACTTGACCAAACGAACATTGTAGACTGTACCAAATAACTTTGGAATGCCTTTTTCCTCCCCCAAACATATACAAAATATTTTTAAAAACTGGTATGTCCTAGGTCATAACACAGTTCAAAATAAACACAAGGATTGAAGTACGAGATTCTCCCTACACAATGCAAACAGGCAAAAAATCGATCACAAAAGAAATAACTAAAGAATATTTCATATGTTTGAAAATTAATACACTCTTAAAATAATCCATAAATCAGTCAAAAAAAACCAAATCATAACAGAAAAATAAGAAAAATACGGGGCACCTGGTTGACTCAGTCAGGAGAACATGCAATTCTTTTATCTTGGGGTCATGAATTCAAGCTCCAGATTGGGCATGGAGCTTACTTATCTTTAAAAAAATAATAACAAAAATATAAATTTATGGGAAGAAGCTGAAGCAATGCTGGGCTGGTGGGGATTGAGAGTCTTATATACGCATATATCACAAAATACTAAAAATTAAAATTAATAAACCAAGCATCAATATCAAGAAGTTAAAAAAAAAAAAACAGAAAAATAAATCCAGAGAAAATATAAAGAAATAATCAAGAGTAGAAATTCATGAAATAGAAAACAAACAATAAGGAGATTTAAAAAAAAAAAAAAAAAAAAGAGCTGGATCTTAGAAATCAACTTTGGAACTAATCAACGGAAAAAGAATTCAGCCCAGCCAACATCTAGTCACAGGCTTATAATATCCTGAGTAGAGAACCCAGCCACACCATCCCCACACTTTCGACACACATAACTGAGCTAATGTACCGATGCCGCTTTAAGCTGTTAAGGTTGTGGTAATTGATTACAAAACAAAAGAAAACCAATACAATAGTATCATTTCATTTACACACAGTCTTAAAACAGGCAAAGCTGAACTACAAACTACATGGTTTAGGTATGCATATGTAAGTGGTGAATCTATTTTTTAAAAAGTTAAGTGACTTTTTCTTATAAAATTCAGGATATTACTGGTAGGGAGGAGTTGAGATCAACAAGTGATAAGATAGAGGGCTTTCTGAGACACTAGAAATGCTCTATTTCCTTGAATTCAATGATAGTTAAATAGACATTCATTAGAGTGTACATTTATTTTTTATGTATTTCTATGTTGTTATATTCCTCAATAAAACAAACTTTTAAGAAGTCCCAGAGTTAATTCTGATAATGACATCATATATGAATAGTTTCTTGGTCATTTATATGGAAGTAAAAAATAACTTTTTATCAAAGATAAAGCATTTCAATATTACACGAACCAAAAAAGTTTAATTGACCTCTCTCTGAGGTTCAGACTTCACATGATATACGGTCTCTAGTGTTGGGTATCAACAAAACCAAAAACTCTCAGTGATGGATAATCCGGATGATGAACACACTCTAAAACAATGCCAGATAAGGAGCTGGTAAGAAAACTATAAGTTTGCCTTTGATGAGAAATGATGGACATCTAAATATCTGAAGACTCTTTGAAAAAGAGGGAACAGAGCAGTTATTTATTTTAGGGGGAAGAACTAAGATCAAAGGTACAAGTGAAAAGGAGACAGATGTCAGCTCAGTAGTGACTAGACATCAAGGAACCATCAATAGTCATTCATGCATTCTTATAAATATCTTATAAATATATATAAATATAAAAATTTTATATTTATAAAAATATTTTTATGAATATAAAAATATAAATTCTTATAAATATTTATAAGATGCTTCAGGGTACAGCAGTGGGCCAGCCCACTGTAGATGCTTCAGGGTACAGCAGTGAACAACACAGACAAGGCCCTTGCTCTCGTGGAGCCTAATGAGGGAAGAGAGACAATAAACCAATAAACATGATCATTCCAGGCACTAAGTATTGCAAAGGAAAGAAAAGTCTTCCAATATAGGGAGTGGGTGGAGGGGGGAATGCCATGACCCTCTTTTAGACAGAGTGGCCTGGGAAAGGCCTGCTGAGAAGTTGAGATTTGAGCAAAATCTGTTTAATGTAAAGAAACAAGCCATAGGAACAGGGATGGATGAAGAGCGTTCCAGGAAGTACAAAGACCCACAGTTTGATAATTTCAAGGAACAAAGAAGACCTGTGATCTGAAGCATAGCAGACAAGAAGGGGACCAGCAGGGGGCAGGAAGAGGCTGCTGGATGCACTTTGGACTGGCCATGGTAGAAAAGTCATGCACTAAACTAGATAGCCTCTAAGATCCCTTCCAACGTGAAAATTCTAAGAATCTCTCAAAAACTTTGAGGTTTTTTTTAATTAGTATTAACTTTATAAACAAATAACAGAGTAAACTTTGAAGTGGTTACGTTCCGCACTAAGAGATACACCTAGAATTAAGCAAACTTGCCCGTGTACTGGCAAGCAAGTACCTACAAGAACTGACAAAAACAGAAGGCTTATAATTTATTTTATGTATTATTAGTACTGAATTTAAGAGTTGCCTGGGCCTTGAATGTTTCCTTTGTGCTGAAATTATAATCTTCATCTCAACGGGTCTTTTCTTCTTCCCAAAGAGAGTACAAAATCCGTTGAATCATGACTTTTGTTCTCATCTCTGGCATTGTTTTTATACATACAAATAAGAGAACCATTTTGTCACTCAAAACTGCACAGGAACAGGGAGCCTGGGTGGCTCAGTTGATGAAGCAGCTGCCTTCAGCTCAGGGCATGGAGACCCGCACCCGGGCTCTCTGCTCAGCGGGGAGCCTGCTTCTCGCTTCCTCTCTGCCTGCTGCTCTGTCTGCTTGTGATCGATCTCTCTCTCTCTCTCTCTCTCTCTCTTTCTCTCTGTCAAATAAATAAATATAAATAAATAAAATCTTTTAAAAAAACTGCACAAGAATGAATTTGGTACATGACAAAACTTGTAACAACGTTTAAATGGTTTGAAAGCATCTTAAAACTCATGATCCATGTATAAACCATGACTATGGAAAGCACAGCCTCACAATAAAAAAATCCTAATTACTCTCCTTAGAGAATTTCTCCATGTTGCATATAAGTGAGGAGAAAAATGCACTAGTTTTCCTCCTAGATGTGACCACATCGCCCATAATTAATAATTTTGCTTTATTCTACCAAGAGTGGAAAAAGTGATTTATCAATCCATTCTCTATAAATCAATTCCCATTATTATATCCAACTGCTATTTGACTATCATGAGTAAAGTATACACACAGTTTAATAACATAAACATTTCAAACTTCCAAACATATACCTTACCTCCCCACTCTTTACCTTCACAATCTATCCACAAGGTAGGAAATTCAGTAACAACTCAACGGATCTCCTTCTAACAGCTACTTGATATTCCGCCTAAGCACTGCCAATCCTACAGAACTCTTTAGTTTTCTGAGACTCTGAAGGCCTCAGGATTCAAACTGAATAAAAGAGCTAAACTCAGATCAGAGAAATTCAGGGTTCAAACTAATACTGTCCTATTTTTTTAAGTTTTTACTTAAGTAATCTCTACACCCCACGTGGGGCTCAAACTCATGACCATGAGATCAACAGTTCCATGCTCTTTCAACTGAGCCAACCAAGTGCCCCAATAATGTACTATTTAAGACACGCTATTGGCTAAAAATGTTTTGAATGAATAGAATACATAAGTATCAACTTTATCATGGTTTTCATGGGGTAATTTGTTCTACCCTCCAAATTCCAAATAACTGATTTTAAAATAAACTTACAAAAGTTGGGGACCACCTAGATATTGCTGAGTTGGTGTGGATCAGAAAATAGAACTAAGTTATTGTTCTACTCAAAAAAAAAACAAAAACAAACAACAACAAAAAAAACCTAACATTCACCTGAAAAAAGACAGAAGGAACTGAAGGCCAAGAGTGAAGAACACTCACAGGATTTAAATGAAATCAAGACCATTGGCCTAGATACATTTCATCCCTGAAATGCTTTAAGACTTCGGAGATGAGATTGCTGAACCTTAGTGGTGCTGAGCAAGTCCTACAGAAAAGATGAGAAAGATCGGCCTAGAGCAAAACAGTCACATTTTTCAGAAAGGGTAAAATGGTACATTCTGTAAACACTGTATCTGAGAACTTCTAATGAAACAATCATTCAATAAATGTCTTGAGAGCTAGCCATATGCTAGGCACTGGAACAGACACTAGGAATATATCAGTAAAGGAAACAGACAAGACTCCTTATTTTATGGAGTTTATCAAAGTATCACGCAATAAGCAAAACATCGCAAATATAAGTCCTTTGGAAAAGAGACATAAGGTGCTACAAGGGCTTGTAATAGGGTTGCCACCTATTAGGGAAGGTCGGCTTTTCCAGAGAAAGTATCCAGTGAGCTAAGATCTGTAGGAAAATTAAACATAAACTTATGGAGGACAAGGAACACTCCAGGAGAAAACAATTTATGTCGAAGTCCCAAGTCAGAAGGGAACATGACAGAAATGAGAGACTCAACGGCAGTGGGGATGAGGTAGTTAATAACCTAGTACCAGGTGCGACTGGAGAAATAGATTAGGTTATTTTATATAGTTATCTTTATCATAAGACACAAGGAGACACAGGAGGGTTTTGAACACTGGCAGGAGTGGGTTCAGGGGGTGGTATGACAATCAGATGATATGTGTTTGGAAAAAATCATACAAGCTACAGAGAAGCAAATATCTCATTACATGGAAGAGAAGATGCCAGTTTGGGGGCATAACAAGTAGAAAGACATAGCAGACACCCAGGTGAAGAGTTACAGCAGGATGGACTTAGTTGGTAGATACAAAGAAAATGAGTAGATTAAGAAATATATTCGGAGGGGAAACCAATACAACTCAGGATGGATTAGAGATGGGAAGTATAAGAGAAAACAAGGATGGGCGCATGGCTAGTTCAATGGGAAGAGCATGTGACTCTTGATGTTGGGTCATAAGTTCGAGCTTCACATTGAGGGTAGTTTACTTTAAAAAAAAAAAATTGCAAAGCCTTATTCCAAATCTCTGTACTCTGTACCATCTCACAGTGCCTACACCCAAAGAGGAATAAATCTTTAAAAAAAAAAAAAAAAAAAAAAAAAAGAGGCGGGGGGAGAAGAGAGAAAGCAAGGATAACTTCTTTTTTTTTTTTTTTTTTTTTAAAGATTCCACCTATTTGACAGACAGAGATCACAAGTAGGCAGAGAGGCAGGCAGAGAGAGAGGAAGGGAAGCAGGCTCCCTGCTGAGCAGAGAGCCCAATGCGGGGCTCGATCCCAGGACCCTGAGATCATGACCTGAGCCGAAGGCAGAGGCTTTAACCCACTGAGCCACCCAGGTGCCCCAAGGATAACTTCTTGATTTGAGTTTGGGCTATGAGTAGATGGAGGTTGTTCTTGATCGAGGAAAAAAGAAAAGCAGATTAAAGGAAGGTGGGGGGGAATCCAGGATTCTACTTTAGCCGTGTTAAGTTTGCACTGAAATCCTATAAAATGAAACAGACAAAAACCAAAGGGAAAAGAAAAATCAAAAACTGAGGAAAAGAATTTTCAACTTATATCACCAAGAGTTAATATCCTAATACATAAAAGATTCCTACTACTCAACAAGATAAGCAGAAACCTAATTTTTAAAATGGGTAAAGTACAAGACACCTGGGTGGCTCCTTTGATTAAGCGTCTGACTCTTGATTTCAGCTCAGGTCATGATCTCAGAATTCCGGGGTGCTGGGATCAGGTCCCACGTCAGGATCAGTGCTCAGCGGTGAGTCTGCTTGAGGATTTCTCTCCCTCTCCCTTGGCCCCTCCCCCTGCTCACTCTCAGGCACTTTCTGTCTCTAAAATTAATAAATCTTTTTAAATAAATAAATAAAATGGGTAAAGTACTATGAACAAATAGTTCACAGTAAAGGAAACACAAATGCCTCTTAAACACAGAAAACATTACTCAACTTTACATATAATAAAAACTGAAGATTAAAACTACACTGAATAAGAACATACTATGAGCAACTCTACGCCAACAAATTTGACAATCTGGAAGAAATGGATGCATTCCTAGAGACATATAAACTACCACAACTGAACCAGGAAGAAATAGAAAGCCTCAACAGACCCATAACCAGTAAGGAGATTGAAACAGTCATCAAAAATCTCCAAACAAACAAAAGCCCAGGGCCAGATGGCTTCCCAGGGGAATTCTATCAAACATTTAAAGAAGAACTAATTCCTATTCTCCTGAAACTGTTCCAAAAAATAGAAATGGAAGGAAAACTTCCAAACTCATTTTATGAGGCCAGCATCACCTTGATCCCAAAACCAGACAAGGATCCCATCAAAAAAGAGAACTACAGACCAATATCCTTGATGAACACAGATGTGAAAATTCTCGCCAAAATACTAGCCAATAGGATTCAACAGTACATTAAAAGGATTATTCACCACGACCAAGTGGGATTTATTCCAGGGCTGCAAGGTTGGTTCCAACATCCGCAAATCAATCAATGTGATACAACACATTAATAAAAGAAAGAACAAAAACCATATGATACTCTCCATAGATGCTGAAAAAGCATTTGACAAAGTACAGCATCCCTTCCTGATCAAAACTCTTCAAAGTGTAGGGATAGAGGGCACATACCTCAATATTATCAAAGCCATCTATGAAAAACCCACCACAAATATCATTCTCAATGGAGAAAAACTGAAAGCTTTTCCGCTAAGGTCAGGAACACGGCAGGGATGTCCGTTATCACCACTGCTATTCAACGTAGTACTAGAAGTCCTAGCCTCAGCAATCAGACAACAAAAGGAAATTAAAGGCATCCAAATCAGCAAAGAAGAAGTCAAACTATCACTCTTTGCAGATGATATGATACTATATGTGGAAAACCCAAAAGACTCCACTCCAAAACTGCTAGAACTTGTACAGGAATTCAGTAAAGTGTCAGGATATAAAATCAATGCACAGAAATCAGTTGCATTTCTCTACACCAACAACAAGACAGAAGAAAGAGAAATTAAGGAGTCAATCCCATTTACAATTGCACCCAAAACTATAAGATACCTAGGAATAAATCTAACCAAAGAGACTAAGAATCTATACACAGAAAACTATAAAGTACTCATGAAAGAAATTGAGGAAGACACAAAGAAATGGAAAAATGTTCCATGCTCCTGGATTGGAAGAATAAATATTGTGAAAATGTCTATGCTACCTAAAGCAATCTACACATTTAATGCAATTCCTATCAAAGTACCATCCATTTTTTTCAAAGAAATGGAACAAATAATCCTAAAATTTATATGGAACCAGAAAAGACCTCGAATAGCCAAAGCAATATTGAAAAAGAAAGCCAAAGTTGGTGGCATCACAATTCCGGACTTCAAGCTCTATTACAAAGCTGTCATCATCAAGACAGCATGGTCCTGGCACAAAAACAGACACATAGATCAATGGAACAGAATAGAGAGCCCAGAAATAGACCCTCAACTCTATGGTCAACTAACCTTTGACAAAGCAGGAAAGAATGTCCAATGGAAAAAAGACACCCTCTTCAATAAATGGTGTTGGGAAAATTGGACAGTCACATGCAGAAAAATGAAATTGGATCATTTCCTTACACCACACACGAAAATAGACTCAAAATGGATGAAGGATCTCAATGTGAGAAAGGAATCCATCAAAATCCTTGAGGAGAACACAGGCAGCAACCTCTTCGACCTCAGCCGCAGCAACATCTTCCTAGGAACATCGCCAAAGGCAAGGGAAGCAAGGGCAAAAATGAACTATTGGGATTTTATCAAGATCAAAAGCTTTTGCACAGCAAAGGAAACAGTTAACAAAACCAAAAGACAACTGACAGAATGGGAGAAGATATTTGCAAATGACATATCAGATAAAGGGCTAGTGTCCAAAATCTATAAAGAACTTAGCAAACTCAACACCCAAAGAACAAATAATCCAATCAAGAAATGGGCAGAAGACATGAACATTCTGCAAAGAAGACATCCAGATGGCCAACAGACACATGAAAAAGTGCTCCACATCACTCGGCATCAGGGAAATACAAATCAAAACCACAATGAGATATCACCTCACACCAGTCAGAATGGCTAAAATTAACAAGTCAGGAAATGACAGATGCTGGCGAGGATGCGGAGAGAGGGGAACCCTCCTACACTGTTGGTGGGAATGCAAGCTGGTGCAACCACTCTGGAAAACAGCATGGAGGTTCCTCAAAATGTTGAAAATAGAACTACCCTATGACCCAGCAATTGCACTGCTGGGTATTTACCCTAAAGATACAAACGTAGTGATCCGAAGGGGCACGTGCACCCGAATGTTTATAGCAGCAATGTCTACAATAGCCAAACTATGGAAAGAACCTAGATGTCCATCAACAGACGAATGGATAAAGAAGATGTGGTATATATACACAATGGAATACTATGCAGCCATCAAAAGAAATGAAATCTTGCCATTTGCGACGACGTGGATGGAACTAGAGGGTATCATGCTTAGCGAAATAAGTCAATCGGAGAAAGACAACTATCATATGATCTCCCTGATATGAGGGAGAGGAGAAGCAACATGGGGGGTTAAGGGGGTAGGAGAAGAGTAAATGAAACAAGATGGGATTGGGAGGGAGACAAACCATAAGTGACTCTTAATCTCACAAAACAAACTGAGGGTTGATGGGGGGAGGGGGGTTGGGGGGGGTGGGGTTATGGACATTGGGGAGGGTATGTGCTATGGTGAGTGCTGTGAAGTGTGTAAACCTGGCGATTCACAGACCTGTACCCCTGGGGATAAAAATATATTATATGTTTATAAAACTACACTGAGATTCAGGGTGCATGGCTGGCTCAGTCAGTAGAGCACGGGATTCTTGATCTCAGGGTCGTGAGTTCAAGCCCCATGTTGGTTGTAGAGATTATTTTAAATAAAGTAAATATAATTTTTTAAAAAACCACAGCGAGATTCAATTTCTCAGATTAGCAAAAAACTAAATTAACATACCATGTTGATGAGAGCATGAGGAAATTATGCTTATTCATACATTGCTGGTGGGAATGTGTATTAATGTAATTTCTGGAGGCTAATCTGATATCTTTCAAAACTAAAACAAACATATTCTAACACAGCAATTAAATTTCTAGAAACTGATCATCAGAAACACACACACATACAGAGATAAGCATACATAATTCACAGCAGTATTGTTTGTAAAAGTAAAATGGAAACAACCTTTAAGTACGCACCAATAGGAGCCTGGTTAAATGAACTGTGGTACATCCATTCAAATTTTTTTAAGCTAGAGAATGAAGGGAAATATGTCTATTTCACAAATCTGAGTTTTCACAAATTTTCTAATAAATCAAAATTACACTTAAAATTGTATTCTAAGTATGTGTGGCTCAGTTGTTAAGCGGCTGCCTTCAGCTCAGATCATGATTCCTGCCTCTTGGGATGGAGCCCCACATTGAGCTCCCTGCTCAGCGGGAAGCCTGCTTCTCCCTCTCCCAACCCCCTGCTTGTGTTCCCTCTCTCACTGTGTCTCTCTGTCAAATAAATAAATAAAATCTTTTTTTTAAATTAATTAATTAATTAAATTGTATTCTAAGTAAATACCACTTATATCTATCTTGTATACTGGTCCTACATAAAATTATATTTGAAAAAGGATATTTATTGCTATTTTTTGAAAGTCTGAAAAATCTACTCATTGAAAAGTATAAAAGTACATGGTTGAGTTTACTGGACCTGAAGACATCAAGTGTTTTCAAACACTGCCAATAATTTGGAAAATTCACAAAAGCTGCTTCAGGCTAAACAGTGTTAATGCTGTCACAAATTAATCTTCTTTATTATTTATCCAGATTCCTGATCCTTGTAATTGATGTGACAGTAGACTGGAGATTACATCAGAGAGAGTCTAAAGCCTGGGTTTTTCTCACCAAGGCAAAGTATCAGACTTATAGTTGACCTTGACAACTTTCATTTCCTCAGTTAAGTAAAGCTCCTCTGTTGGATGATCTCTGAGGTCCCCTGTAGCTTTCAAATCCCACCATTTCATTTCTAAAATCTCAGAACCTCCCAAACTGAAAATGAATGTCAAAATCATCAATTCCTAAGGGACCAGGATAAACTACATATATCCTCCCCTCTCTCTTTTCGTTAGCTTCCAAATCACTTACCAAAGTAAGTTTCAAGAGCAGATAAGTAAAATCAGCTTAGAACAAGGGAAGGAACAACATGATACCTTTCAGCCTATTTCAGAAAAACTGCAAAACCGAGTAAGTAGAATGCTGCTAGCCAAACATCTGGTGATTAAACTATTCCTGGGAGGGTCACTTATATTAACGGGAAAAAAACAAATAGTAATGATAACTAGACAGCAGCAACTTCGCAAGGCATGAAAAAGTCTGGGATATTTTCCAAATGGGTTGGGAGGAAGTTATTTTTATTTAGAGATATTTGTGTCCTATTTAAAACAAAGAAGGAACTGAAGAAAATCAAGCTAAAGATCTTAAACTTCCTCAGTCAGCTCTCTGTCCTGCTAACTTTAGAAGAGTAACAATACTTTGACCAAACAATAACAGTAAAAATGACAAGCAATCCATCAAGGTGATTAATTGATAAAAGCACTCATTTAAGTTCAAAATATCTGAGGGGTGCCAACGGGTTAGAGTTGGTTGAGTGTCAGACTCTTGGTTTCAGCTGGGGTGGTAATCTCAGGATCATAAGATCGAGCACCACCATGGGCTCCGGGCTCAGCATGGGGTCTGCTTGGGATTCTCTCTCCCTCTCCCTCCACCCTTCCTGATCCTGCTCTCTCTCTCTCTCTCAAATAAATAAATAAACCTTTAAAAAAAGAGAGAGATCTAAGCACACAATTAATAATTTTAAAAGAAATTAAAATGAAAAGTTAGTATGTTAAAGGAAAGATAGATTCGTTCCTACAAGGAAATTAACAATTAAAAAAATAAAATCATGGTTAACAGGACTTTTGAATTATAGCTCTCCCACATAGTAACTTAATGTTGAGGTGAAGCTTTGGTTTGTTTCCATTTATAAACTGGGGTTATGTTACCCTGACACCAAAAATGTGGCATCTTCCAACACCAATTCTCTAGCACCAACTGGGTGTCCCTACCTTCCATTCTAAGGCTAACAACCCAGACTCCACAGGTTTAAAGGGCTGGTCCCACAGACTTAACTTCAGACACCAGTCACAAGTCCCAGGTCCCCAGGCCACCTGCTCTTATGTACAACTTGGCTAAAACTTTGGTGGTTCCCATCAACTCTTCGTCAGGTTTGATAATTTCCTAGAATGACTCACAGAACTCAGGAAAACGCTTACTTACTGATGTGGGGAACAAAGGCAAAATATAGGAAAAAAATTTAAACTTATTATTTACAGCCCATTGACAAGTACTTAAGACAGGCAGAGTGAGCTTCCTCTAGGATCTCAACAGCTAAAATGTGAATACTTTGCTAAAAGGCAAAAACCTTAGCTTGACATTAGCCCAACCTCCAGGATCCTGTAAAAATCCCTTTGGAAACTTCTTTATCTCTACCCACCCCCATCTCCCTAGATCCCCCACCCCTGACAAGATATATGTTAGCAATCATCCTCCAAACATATGGCTCACTGATATACATCTGAAGAGTCTCATGACTAAGGCTTTACTATACAATAATGACCTCTCAAGGTCCTGGAAACCCTGTATCCAAATTCCTTAGGGACTTACCCTAACCGTAACCTCCTCCCAACCTGAAAGTATATCAGCAGCAGCTCCTTACAACCCAAGTACAGCTCTTTCTACCACAGGTCCTCTCCCGGTGCTTTAATAAAAGCACACTTTTTGCACTGAAGACATCTCAAGAATTCTTTCTTGACTATTTGCTCCCAGACCCCAACATTTCACATCACTTACCATTGCCGGTTTATTATAAAGTATACTTAACTCAAGAACAGACAAGTGGAAGAGATGCATAGAACAAAGTATTGGGGGGTGGGAGGAAACACAAAGGGCTTCCATGCCCTCTTAGGGTACACCATCCTCCAAGCACATCACTGTGTTCACCAATCCAGAAGTTCCCCAAACCCAGTTCTTTAAGGGTTTTTATGAGGGTTTCATTATGCAAGCATGATTCACTAAATCACTGACCAGTGATAACCCAACTCAATCTCCAGCCTCTCTCCCCTCCCCAACGGTAAGGGGTAGGAGAAGGGAGCTAAAAGTTCCATCCTTCTTGGAGCACCTGGCTGGCTCAGTCAGTAAAACATGTGACCCTTGATCTTGGTGTTGTGAGTTCAAGCCCCACTTTGGATGAAGAGCTTACTTTAAAAAAAGAAAGAAAGAAAGTCCTAACCTTCTCATCATGGCTCATCCTTCTGGTGACCAGGCCCAATCCAGAAAGTTATCTAGGGACTCGGCCAGGAGTCATCTCACTAACGTACAAAGACACTATCACGCAAGAGATTAAGGTAACATTTTTTTTTTTTTAAGATTTTTTTTTTTTATTTGTTAGAGAGAGAGAGAGAGAGAGCATGAGCACAGGCAGACAGAGTGGCAGGCAGAGGCAGAGGGAGAAGCAGGCTCCCCGCTGAGCAAGGAGCCCGATGTGGGACTCGATCCCAGGACGCTGGGATCATGACCTGAGCCGAAGGCAGCCGCTTAACCAACTGAGCCACCCAGGCGTCCCTAAGGTAACATTTTTAAGACAAGAACAGAATACTGAATAGACAAGGGGTAAAGGCATTCAAGGCATTCTAGGCAAAGTCTGTGCTAAAACAGGCAGGAAAAAAAAAAAAAAAAAAGACTATTTGTAGAATTCAAGTCATTCTGCTTCCCTGAAATTAGGACACAGGTCCAGGAATGGCAAGAAATCAGGCTAGGACTAAATCATAAAGAGCCTTATATACCAAGCCACAGGTATGTTTCCCTATATTTATTTTTTTAAAAGATTTTATTTATTTATTTGACAGAGAGAGAGATCACAAGTAGACAGAGAGGCAGGCAGAGAGAGAGGGAGAAGCAGGCTCCCCGCCGAGCAGACAGCCCAATGAGGAGCTCAATCCCAGGACCCTGAGACCATGACCTGAGCCGAAGGCAGAGGCTTAACCCACTGAGCCACCCAGGCACCCCAGTTTCCCTATATTTAAAGATAGAATTCAACTACATACAGTACTAGACTTCTGAAGTCCTCTGCCAGAGACAACAGTAAATCAAGAGAAGTCTTTTAGGTGAATACTTACCAGGGTTGTTTCAGAAAAATCACCATGGAGGCAGCAAGAGGGTTAGGGATTGACAGAGGCCAGGCACAAAAGGATGAAAATCTCAACTAAAGAGCTACAGTGAGAACAGAGAAAGGAGGGTAGACTTAAGATATTTAGAAGATATCCTGGGTGGCTCAAGTTGGTTAATCATCTGCCTTCGGCTCAGATCACGATCCTGAAGTCCCTGCTCAGTGAGGCATCTGCTTCTCCCTCCCCCTCTGCCCCTCCCCCCACATCATGTTCTCTCTCTTCCTCACTCACTCTCTCTCTCAAATAAGCAAATAAAATATTTTAAAATTATAAATTAAAAAAGAAGAAAAAGAAGAAGAAGAAGGAGAAGAAGGAGAAGAAGAAGAAGATGTATTCGAAAGACACAGTGACAGGGCACCTGGGTAGCTCGGTCAGTTTGGCCATGGAACTCCTGGTCTCAACTCGGATCATGAGACAGAGCCATGAGTCAGGAGACCCGAGTCAAGAGACCCGAGTCATGCTCTGTGCTCAGCAGGCGGTGTGTCTGAGATTCTCTCTCCCTCTCTCCCTCTGCCCCTTCCCTGGCTCCCGCAGGCGCATACATGCGCTCTCTAAAAAAAATTTTTTTTAAAGGTATTTAAAAAAAAAAAGACACAGTGACCATTTTAAAATAGTTGATGAAAGAGAAATGGAGAATGTAGAGGCTTCTTTTAGGCCACCAATTTGAACAGAAAGCTGAATAAGGCAGGATGGCCCAGAGTGACCGCCTCCCTCCTGGCTGAACACAAACAGGCCCAACAGGCAACTCACCTGAAAATATCCATAAGCCCTAGCTGACCAATGGGTTACTTACCCCCAGACACAGGTACCAAAAAAAGACAAATTTCACACTTCCCACACCTCCTTCACCTTCCCCCTTAACTACAAATCCCCAGTGCCTTGTGGCAAACGTCTCTCCTTTGCTGTCCTGCCTGCCACTCCCATGCGATGTACTCAATAAACTTGTATCTCCTGTATTCTGCCTTGCGTGAATTCCTTCACCACCTGCGCCATGGGGAGCCCACCGCTCCTGCCTTGACTACTAGGTGTACTGGGAGCCCTGCTAACTGAAACTAGGAATACAGAAGAGCATTAAGAAAACAGTATTACATGCTGCCAGTTATAGGCTCTTACATGTTTATATGGGAAGTTTTGTGCTGTACAATACAGATGTATCATGGATAGCTGAATGAATACAGAGTGAAGCTTCAGGTCAATAGTAAGGAATATAAGCCATATACATTGAAAATATGAGAAACTCAAGGCTTAACATACTTAATTTCTAACTTAAGGCAACCTCATAAGGAATATAACCTGCTCTAAGAATAAAACAGCCTGTCATATATTCTCAGCCTCCAAGATTAAGTCACTTTTCAGATGAACACATTATAATCACATCTTTATAGAATCCTTGGAAAAGATGCCTTAGAAAGAGATTAATCATACAATAATGGCATTTTGATCAACACAAAGCCAGAAACTTTGGAATCATTTAGACCAGCGTTTCTCCAACTCTTTGAAGATCTTATTTATTTATTTGCTAGAGAAAAAGAGAGAAGTAGAGTACAAGCAGGAGAAGCAGCAGGCAGAGGGAAAAGCAGGCTCTCTGCTGAGCCAGGAGCCCCTTGTGGGACTCAATCCCAGGACCGTGGGTTCATGACCTGACCTGAAGGCAGACACTTAACTGACTGAGCCACCCAGGCGTCCCAAGAGTTTCTCCAACTCTTTGCTGTAAAAGTCTACCTACGTTGTTTGTTTTTTAATTCCATGTAATTGTGTTGTAAAATACAGTGAAAATGGGGTGGCAATATTAAGTTACCTTAAGTTTCTATCTATACTCTTACACTCATTTTAAACACTTTTCTACAAAATACTTAATACTTTTAAGACTCAATATTTTAAGTGTTAAAAGAATCCTGAGAATTCATAATCTAAAAAGGGACCCACTGATTCCAACAAAGAAATAAATTTAAAAACACATAACCATTATTTATAGGAAGAGCACATGACTTACTCTTTTTGGACTAAGGTTGTTATATCATTTTACATCAAAAACTTAATTTCCAGGGTACCTGGGTGGCTCAGTTAGTACAGGCTCTCTCTCTCTCTCAAATAAACCTTAAAAATGTTTTTTAATTCCCCACTGCCTACCCAAAAAAGTCTAAATTTCTAAGGCACAAATGTCAAGGAAAATAAAGACATCTTTTTCACTCACTTGTTCTTTTATTCATCCTTCAACAAGTACCCTATTGAATACCTATGAAGTAGATTAGAGATAATCTCATCTAACCTTATTTTACAGAGGGGAAAATTTAGGCTCAGGGTAATATATTATTTAATGTAAAATTAACTATAACCTTTGGCAATTGCTTTCCTGTGAATTTGACTATACTCTTTGGCAATCACCCACTTTCTCCTCTTTAAGAATCCTTGGGTCCGAACCAAGTACACTTACTCTTCAACGCCTGGAACATGCCTTTCACATTTCCACTTCCATGCTTTTGTTCAGATCATTTCCACACACCTAGTCCCAGTCTGTGCTGACTGAAATGTTAGCCATCATTTTTCAAAAATCAAGTAAATTATAACTTCCTTTCTATTCAGCACCGTTAAAAGTTATCCTCTATAAAATCTATAAGCTCATCTTCAAAAGAAAAGTCTATAAAATCTTACCGCACTTACGTGACTTGAATCATATACTTAAATATTATTGTTTACATACATGTCTATCTCCCTTAGGTTAATCAAAATTTCTTAGAAACTAGATACCATCCAGCCATACCTTTATTAAATGCTATGTCTAGGCCCTGCACATAAAATAAGTACTCAGAAAATACTTTTTTTAATTCTAAAACAAAATAGATAAATAAAATTCAGGTACTTCCAAAGCTTGGGGTGGGGTGTTCATTTTCATTCCTATCAAATCTTTTATTAAGTATCAAAATAAAATTCAAACCACATTTTGACTCTTCTCTGCCTGTAAACAGAGAAAGAACTTAATAATGATCCACATTTCCAAAATAAAAATTGACTATGCATATTTGTAACAGTAACTGCAGACAATGAACTTGTAAATAATATTACTGTCGATTACCATCTATATGTAGATTATCCATAGTACATTTTCCGTTACAGAGCCATGGTACTTGTATTTATTTTGTGCAAATAATACATAAAGCCCTTTGAAATACAAATGATCATCTTTCTGTTTAAGGAATCACAGAATCTAAAACCTAAAATAAGCCCTACCTAGTCATTATATGAAGAAACAAAGCTTATATCCAGGTCTCCTGATCAGCTTATTAAGGAGGAGCTCTGCTCTGGCTTCACTGAAGGGCCATTCACAACATAGTAAGTAGGAAAATTAAAGAGCTTCCTAGTGTCCCCAGAGCCTGCTTTTCAATATGTTATCATCATTTTCCTTGAAATAACTCCCAGTTTACTTAATCACAAAGGACTCAATACTTTAAAGAAATCCATGCACATTTAAAATGTAAATATTGTCTATTATCTACTTTGAATTATTCAAACATATGCTTAACTATGTCAACATAGGTTAAAATAAAAATAGCCTAATAATTTTAAAAACCAAAAGTGAGTTTTTCGTTTCTACACTTTAATATATCCTCCTTAGAAAATGAAAAATCATAGTGCCTGAGTGGCTCTATCAGTTAAGGATCTGACTCTTGATTTCGGCTCTGGTCATGACCTCAGAGCTGTGAGATGGAGACCCCCATCAGCTCCATGCTGGGTGTAGAGCCTGCTTAAGATTCTCTCTCTCCTACCCCCTCCTCTCTCTTAATAAAAAAAAAAAAAAAGGAAAGAAAGAAAGAAAGAAAATGAAAAATTATTATTTCAGTAATCCAACACTAACTAGATTGATGAATAATCAGGTCCAGTGCACTCTTTGTTGGCACAAACCCTTCCCCTACATGGACCCTCTTTCTATTCTTCTGACAATCAGGGTGTCTTCTGAGGAGAGGATGTCAACCCTCAGTAATGGTGTGACCATGGACAAGTTATTTAACCTTTTAAGCCTGTTTCCCCATTCACTAAGAGGGACTGATACTACCTACTTAAAGGCTAATGGGGAGGATTCAAGGTTATGTAAGTAAAGCCTCCCATGCACGGAAAACACATAATAACAAACAACTATTATTAGTAATTAAATAATAACACTAATTTGACATAATAAAGGAAGTAAGAGGCTAGTAACTCTAAAAAGTGGGATCTGTCATCTCAATTATGAGCCTGCACTTGAAAAGATTCCCCAGTTGAGACAAGTAATTTATGTCAAGACCTAAAAAGAATAATAGGTTCATGAAATGTCATTAGCATTTTTAAGAGCAATATTTTTGTTGAAGTAAATAAAACATTTTTAAAGCAAGTAATATCTTAGTCTTGCAGTTCCGATGACAACTAAATTATTTGCAAAGCACTGTTATTTAGTCAGATAGTATCACTGGAAAATTTTGTACTCACCCTAAACAATTTAGAATGATCCTAAATCCAGAACCATTTCTGAAACTGCACTATACTATCAACACTACTGATAATACAAAGTCGTATAAGAAAGATACCTTCCATTATTTTTTTTTATAAACATATATTTTTATCCCCAGGGGTACAGGTCGGTGAATCGCCAGGTTTACACAGAAAAATACCTTTCATTAACTGTATAAAGTAAAACACCTTCCATTGTGCCAGGACAAAAACCAAGAATTGACAGAATGATGAGCATCGATAACCACAACAGCTGAGATATTTTTGCAAAGCATTTGATTTGGAGTAAAAGCAAATGCACTTCAATTACCTATAGCTCTAAAAGGTTTCAAGAAAGAATCCAAAGAAATGAGACAAACACAAAAGGTATAGTTAGGGGACTACAAATAGAAGTACTCTGCTTGAACTATGAAAATGATTCCTCATTTTCTTTTTTTTTTTTTTTTTTTTTTTTTTT
>NW_019154107.1:664736-701925 GCF_002288905.1 Enhydra lutris kenyoni | reverse complement strand
GGCAGAGAGGCAGGCAGAGAGAGAGGAGGAAGCAGGCTCCCTGCTGAGCAGAGAGCCCGATGCGGGGCTCGATCCCAGGACCCTGAGATCACGACCTGAGCCGAAGGCAGCAGCCTAACCCACTGAGCCACCCAGGCGCCCCGATTCCTCATTTTCAAAAGATAAAACACAGAAAGGAGAGGTGAGTTACAAAGCCTAAACTCTAAAGAATGTGCTAGCAATTAATTACTGTCAAAGGATTTTTTTTAAAAAGGTGGAGGCAATAAATTATTATTTAGAGCAGGTGAAATAACTTTAATGAACGCTGTTTCCATAAACCATTATCTTATTCCAACAAAATTAAACCAAACAGAAGAAGCACTTCTGGAATGCTAGTGAGGAACTTCATACGGACCTCTTTCCCAGCAAAATAATCTTAAATAATGAAAATTATATTTACAATCTCTCCAAATTGCCTTAAGGGCATTTACTTTAGCAGCAAACACAGAAACATTTTTATTTTTCAAGAAAATCTACTGAATCCTGGCAAAAACAGTGAATCTGTGGTATCTGAGCCACAACCCACTTCCTTACTCCACCCCTATCCCCAGCTCTACTCCAGGTGGGTGTAGCCAGGAAGACAGGGCATCCTCTAACCCCAGCTCCCAGATTAGAGCAGTAAAGAAAAAACAAAGAGGGGCACCTGGGTGGCTCAGTGGGTTAAGCCTCTGCCTTCGGCTCAGGTCATGATCTCAGGGTCCTGGGATCGAGCCCCGCATCGGGTTCTCTGCTCAGCAGTGAGCCTGCTTCCCCCTCTCTCTGCCTGCCTCTCTGCCTACTTGTGATGTCTCTCTCTCTGTCAAATAAATAAATAAAATCTTAAAAAAAAAAAAAAAGAAAAAACAAAGAAACAAAAAAGACAAAATATATAGAAAACAAAAAGCAAAATAATAGATGAAATCCAGTCATATCAATAAAAATATTAAATGTGAAAAGATTAAACAATCTAATCAAAAGGTACAAATTGTAAGACTGGATAAATAAACAAGAGCCAACTATATGCTATCTACAGGAGACACACTTTAGATTCGAAGATACAAATAGGTTGACAGTTTAAAAGATGAATAAAGACATATCATGTTTAAGAAACTTAGAATGGATAGTTAGTCAGACTAAATGGACATTAAGACTAAAACTATTAGCTAGAAACCAAGGAAATCTGAATAAAACATGCACTTCAATAATAACCAGTATCAGTAATCCATAACCAGTCATCAATAGTCAATTACTAAATATAAACATTTTATACTGTTAAAAGGGTCAATCCATCAGGAACATATAAAGATTATAAATATACACACCAAAACTGAACCAAAGAAATAAGAAAATTTGGATGAGCACAAGAAAGATATGGATAATAAGGGATCAAATACAGAAAAAATACTCATGGGGACCTATCCTTTGTTAATAGATCAATACCTAAGTCTGATTGCAAGTTTTGCCTGATAAAATGTGTTTTCTTGTCTTGAGTTATATAAGTTAACCAAGGAATGCTAATGTTGCTTCTATTATGAATATATTACAGGAATAAAATCTAAAAACTATTAATATGAATAAACATCTCTATAAAACATTTTTTAAAGACTTTATTTATTTATTTATTTGACAGAGAGACGAAAGAGCCAGAGAGCACAAGAGGGGGGAAATGGTAGAGGGAGGGGGAGAAGCAGGCTTCCTGCCGAGCGAGGAGCCTGATACGGGGCTCCATCCCAGGCCCCTAGAATCACGACCTGAGCCAAAGGCAGACTCCCAACTGACTGAGCCACCCAGGTGCCCCATAAAACATTTTTTAAATTTGAGCATTAGAAAACAGAAATAACTATAAACACTTTAGTATTTACATTGCCCTTTCCAAGAAAAGCAACAGATCAACCCTGGAACATTAAAATACTACTGTCAATTTTAATTTGTATTAATACTAAATATTAAAAAGGTTCAAATGTATTACAAATAATGTACATAGTACATGAGAGGGAAAAAGTAGAGACGCTCTTTTTCCATTTATCATTTTCTAAAATGTTAAAAATTACACAGTTTGAAATATATAAAAACTCACCACATCGTAGGGAAATTGTGTTTCAATATATAAGATCTTAGTTATTCAACTTCTTTAGACAAGTTTGATCAATAGGTTCTTGAAAATCGTAGAGGCCATTTTTAGACAGCAGTCTTGAGTAATGGAAACTTGAGCAAGGCAAAAGGGCCCGCAGTGACCACCACCGGGCTGAATATGAACAAGCTCATTAAGTGACGGACCTTGAAATAGCGATAGGTCCAAACTAACCAATGGGCTACTTACAACCAGGCACAGTTACCAAAAAAGGGAAAATTCCATGTCTACATACTCCCTCACTCCACCCTATAACTGTGGCCCGTGACCATAGCGTCATCATAGATTGTCTCAATTTGCTGTCCTGCCTGCTTCTTCCTTGCAGTGTATTCAATAAACTTATCTCCTTTGTTCTGCCTTCGGTGAAATTCTTTCACCACTCACACTGCTGGCCCCATCTGATAGGGATGCCCCACAGAAATCATGCACTACCTTGTGTTCACTTCTAATTTTGGAATAGAAAATACCTAAGCCCTGAATTGCCTCTCCAAGTAAAGTACATATGAGCAAGGATTCCATTTTCACAGTTCTGTATTTCTTCTGTGCAGCAAAACAGACTTCCACCTTTATCTTCATCTACCACTAATTCTATGACCTTAGGTAAGTCACTTCTATTTAATCAATATGCTAGAAAAGGATCTTGACTGTAATATTCTGGTGTGTATACTTTAATCTTTAGGTATTCAAAATTATTGAAGGTGCTGTAGGGGAGAAAACTTTGCCAACCTAAAATATGCTTCAGGGGCACCTGGGCAGCTCAGTACACTAAGCATCTGACTCTTGATCTCAGCTCAAGTCTTGATTTCAGGGTCATGAGTTCAAGCCCCTGATGCGGCTCCACAACGGGCCTGGGGCCTGTGTTAAAAAAAAAAAAGAGAGAGAGAGAGAACCAACAGGGTTTGAGTTCAGAAACACCTATTAATAGGGTGGTTGCTTTTCATGTTGTTATGTTTTCTAGGAGATGAGAAAGTACATCTGTGTCCCGAAAAGTTCTCCAAAGGGACAAAGGCTGAAATCTTTGAAAGCCCTTCAACTTAAATGCAGTGTGCTTCTCAATGTGACCCTGCTAGTTATTTTTGAGAAACTGCAAACACAGAAGCTTTAATAAGCCAAGTAGAAGTCACCTTTATGTGGGGTCTGGGTGGCTCTGTCGGTTAAGCATCACCCTTCGGCTCAAGTCATGATCCCAGAACTGTGAACGAGCTCCACATGGGGCTCCTTGCTCAGCAGAGAGTCTGCTTGTCTCTCTTCCTCCCTTGCCCCTCCCCCTGCCACGTGCCATTCTCTCTCTCTCTCTCTCTCTAATACATCTTAAAAAAAAAAAAAAAAGAGTCACCCTTTGTAAAAGACATTTACAAGGAGAATGTCCATTTGTAAGGGTGTCTCCAAATCTGGACCTGAAAAGGGGGATGACTGAATCTCTAGAAACTGTTACCAGTGCAGAGGGCCTGGACTGAAATCTGCATAACAACCCTACCCTTTTTACTGTGTTTTTCCTGGTCACCTCCCATAACTGACTCCCTACCCTCAACGTCTTTTGTCTTTGGCTGAAGATGGTATTTAAGGTAATGGCTTCAGCCATTTCAGAGTTACTTACTTTTCCTGGGTCTCTCCCAAGTTTACAGAAGTTATACATATTATTAAACCTTGTTTGATTAGTTCTTCTTTTTTTTTTTAATAAATCTTTTTTTTTAAGATTTTATTTATTTATTTGACAGACGGAGATCACAGAGAAGCAGGCAGAGAGAGAGAGGAAGCAGGCTCCCCGCTGAGCAGAGAGCCCCACGCGGGGCTCAGTCCCAGGACCCTGGGATCATGACCTGAGCCGAAGGCAGAGGCCTCAACCCACTAAGCCACCCAGGCGCCCCTGATGAGTTCTTCTTAATCTGCCTCATGTCAATTTCATTCTTAGACCAGCTAGAATTACCTTTAAAAGTAGAAGTAAACTTTTCTTCCCCAATATTTCCTAAATTTAGTGATACCACTGAACTTGTAAATCAGAAAGCACTGTTTCAAGGTGGGGAGGGGAGTGGTTTAGAAGAGATAGAAACTTGGAGACTAGCAAAACAAGTAGAAGAGTATTGCAAAAGGCCAGGTAAGAGCAAGTAAGGACCTTAACTAAGGTAGTAAGAGTGATGAGAACAAAGGCAAAAGAAATGCAGATAAAATTAAATTTCCTTACAACTTGCAGCCCACTGACAAATACTTGAGATAAGCAGAGTACTACATTCCTCAAAGAACTCACAACTGTCTTAATGCTTCACTAAAGGGAAAAAGCAATCCTAGCTTGACAACAGACAGACCTTAAGGACTGTAACTCTTCTTCAACATATGAAAATTCTTCTGGAAAATTTCTTTGTCTTTACCCCTCCCCCGCAATTTAAAAGTATATAATTACTTTGCACAATCCCAGGGTAGCTCTTAAAACCGAGGGGTCCTGTCCCCCATGCTTTAATAAAAACACCTTTTTGCACTGAAACCACCTTAAGAAATCTTTCTTGATTGTTCGCTCCCAGCCCACATCATAATAAGAGCAGTGATGGAAATGGGATAGTTTTCAGAGAAATAATTAACACATATCACACTAGACCATGAAGTGAATAATCACTGCCAGAAATGCCTATAAATATGGATAAAATCTAATCGGATACTGTCAAAGAGAACAAAAATGATTATTTTAATCTGTAGAGATTTTATTTCCTTAGAATTAAAGTTCCCTTGATGGCCTACTTTTTGTACACCATCCTCTCCCTCTAGGTCTTTAAAAAGACCACAACTCTTACCCTTAAATAACATTAGATGCCAGAGACTAAATTAGGCAAGAAGTAAAAATGAAATTTTGTTTTAAACAAAGGATCTTTATAGTCAAAGAAGTAAAAAGCATTGGTTTCACACACCTCACTTACAACTAGGATTTTTTTTGACCACTGATTAAAGATAACGTACCAAAATGAAATATTGCAAAGAAGGGGCACACAAAACTCTTTTGTGAAGCCATTACCTCTTGTACAGTATATTATTCTACTTCCTTCCTTGAAGTCACAACAACAAATAACGTGAGGCATCTTCACAGTCACTGTGAATTAAGCAAGGGATGAAGCTAGGGATCCTGGCTGCCTAAACAATGTCTGTTTTAAAGGATATACTGTTAACCCTTCAATAACTCCTGCACAGTCAAAAATGCATGTGTGACTTTGACTCCCCAGAAGGCTTACTAAAAATATACACAGTTGATTAACGCATTTTGTAGGTTATATGTATTACATTCTGTATTCTTAAAGTAAGCTAGAGAAAAGAAAATGTTATTAAGAAGATCATAAGAAAGAGGGCCTGGGTGGCTCAGTTGATTTAGAGTCTGTCTTCGACTTGGGTCATGATCCCAGGGTCCTGGGATGGAGTCCAGCTTTGGGCTCCCTGCTCAGCTGGAAGCCTGCTTCTCCCTCTTCAACTGCCCCTCCCCTGCTTGTACATGCGTGCTTTCTCTCTCAAACAAATAAAATCTTTTAAAAGAGAGAAAGAAAGAAAATAATAAGAAAAATACACTTACAGTCCTAAAATCTATTGAAAAAAATCCATGCATAGGTAGACCTGCACAGTTCAAACCCATGCTGTCCACGGGTCATCTCTAATTCACAATAATTACCTGCCTTACATATTCTAATAAATAGTCTTGAATTGTGTGCACAACGTGGCACATACAAAAAAGTGCTCTATGTTAGCTTTATTTTTCCTTTTTTTTCATGAAAGCATAGAAGCATCTGCCCTGTTAAAATTCAGTTTTGATTTGCATATAAAGAAAATTTTCTAATAACCCGTAAAATGAGTATTATTTATGCCTCTTAATACAGATTCCTAATTATAGCCAATATGTCCATCCACAGGAGGAAAGCCCAAGAAACATTCCAAAATTCAGAAAATAAGCTTAGTATGAAAGGATACTTCATGCCAACTTGAGCCAAATTGTTCGAGATTAAGGTACCAAATAGATGCGATATCTTATTGTCTAATGAGATAAATACAAAAGAACAAACAAACGCCTTATCTTTCAATTTGTATCATCACTTTCCCATCTTGTCAAATAACAGAAAGTACATTTTTTAAGCTACATGGTGTATATTATGATTCATGGATTTATAGGATATTTTTATACATTCTCCTAAACAACATTAGCATTTTATTTCAGGGCTTATGACCTAACCTACACATTTCCAGAAACCTTGATTCTCTAAGTTTTCTCTATATATGATGCCAATTATTATTTCCCAGGGCCCCAGCCACATTCCTTTAGAAAAAAAGAAGAATTCCACCCACGGTCTCAGAAGCCAGTCCTACATATCATTGGACACTAGCCCTTCACCACAGCTTACTGAACTACAGAAGAAGTCTGTGGCTGAAGCCAGAACTATTATATTCTCCTTTCTGGGAGATGTAAATTCAAACTCAAAGACCAAGAGAGTACTTAGCTATTAAAGGGCTGAAGAAGTTCCTGTAAACTCAAGGGCTTAAGCTGCTATTTTAAGGCAGCTGTAACATGCTACCTGCAAGTGAATGAGTGAGAAATTTGAAAATGACTTAAAGAGAAGCAATTCTGGGGCACCTGGGTGGCTCAGTGGGTTAAGCCGCTGCCTTTGGGCTCAGGTCATGATCTCAGGGTCCTGGGATCGAGTCCCGCATTGGGCTCTCTGCTCCATGGGGAGTCTGCCTCCCCCTCTCTCTGCCTGCCTCTCTGCCTACTTGTGATCTCTGTCAAATAAATAAATAAAATCTTGGGGAAAAAAAAAAAAGAGAGAGAGAGAGAAAGAAGCAATTCTGACAGATAAGGGGTGAGAGAAGCAATTGCTTATTTCCTGCAATTGAGTCCAGGCAATATGCCAGATTATTATAATAAAACCTCATTTTACTTACTTACTTTTGTTAAGGAAGTTTCTATTCCTTAAAACATTGCTTAATTATAACATGAAGTATATCATATTAATATATTAATATATGTATTAAGTAGTCGATTTGGCTGCTTTAACAGAGACCCAAAATAATAGTGGCTTAAATAAAAGAGGAAGTTTACTTCTCCTTCATGTAAAAGTCTGGATGAGTGTCCAGTGCTTTCAGCTCACAGATCAAGACATATGCTTTAGCTTTCACCATTTTGCCTGCATCCCAGACACAGGGAAGAGGAAAAATTGGGGTACAAGAAGGGCAAAACTCTTTCTTTTTAGGGAACACCACAAAATATGTACACAGAGTTTCCATAGCCTAATGGCCAACACTTAATCCTATACCCACATCTGGCTGCAAAGGAAACTGGGAAATGTGGCCTTTATGTGGGTGGCAAGCACCTACTAAAAAACATCAATTACTATAGTAAAAGTGAACAGATACTGAAGTCAACTTAAAATATATTAGTCTAATACTATGTCTAAGTGGTAAATCTAACACTCCAGAATAGTTCAGTCATTATCAGTGAATGCTCTTTTAAAAGAAATTAGAAGAGATTCTCCAGGGGTGCCTGGGTGGCTCAGTGGATTAAGCCTCTGCCTTCGGCTCAGGTCATGATCTCAGGGTCCTGGGATCGAGCCCTGCATCAGGCTCTCTGCTCAGAGGGAGCCTGCTTCCCCCTCTCTCTCTGCCTCCTCTCTGCCTGCTTGTGCGTGTGCTCGCTCGCTTGCTCTCTCTCTCTGTCAAGTAAATTTAAAAAATAAAATAAAATAAATATTTTTAAGAAGAGAAGAGATTCTCCAATCCTTGAGAAGAAGAAAAGGAAAATTAAATGGGAAAGAGACAAATGAACCACCCCCAACATATACATTATGGACTATAAGAAGGAGATAAATGAAAACTATTTTCAGCACTTTCTTTTATCATGTCCTTCCTCTCTTACCCTTTCAGATCACCCATTTAAAAAAATAATAATCCAGAGCTAGCAGGCATGTATGCTACACGTGCACTGCAGAAGACAGAAGGCAGACCTGGAACAAAAAGGAAGTAGTGGGAGTCTGAGAATAGCAGACCACTTAATTTTGCTGGCTGAATGTATCAATCTAGCTGACAAAATTTTGAAACTCTGTATTTCAAAGAATCTAGAAGTTCTCAAATTAAAATGTCTTGCAAAAGGCTACTTCCTTTTATTCACCATTAGTAGAATGGAGTATGAACATATCAGAAAGTCAACACAATCTTATGACACATTTGGTTACTTTTAACCTCACATCCACCAAAGACTATGTAGAACTATTCATATTCAAATTTTGCACCTGTTTCTTTCCCAAAACTTGAACATTTTCTGACCTGGAATTCATTTCTTAGGAGTGTAAAATTTTAATGACAGGAAAAATCAGTGAATAAAGAGAAATTAGATAGTAAAATACACTAGGAAAAGGCCATGCTATTAATTAAAAAAAAAAGTTATCCGAAGTACAGCATTTTAAATTCTCAAGTGACAATAGCATAGTAACATTTCCTCAGTAAATACTGTAAGAAAATGGAAATCTTGAGGCTCAAAGTATTGTAACATCCCAACCATCTACTGATGAAACAAGGCCAAAAGAGATGACCAGAATGGGAAACTCAATGTATTGGATCATTCTATTGTGAACTTCATCAAGCTAGAACCTGTTTCCCAGAATTCCCTTCCCTCTATGGTACATCAAGTTAGAGATGGCCAAACTCTTGGAAGGTCTTTATGGTTAGACATGGTGAGGACAAACGTAGATGCACCTGGCAGGTTTCAGCTTGTCCTCACCTTCATCTTGTCCCCTCTATGTCCAGCTCTTCTTCCTGGCCCCACCAAGGAAGTAGTGGGTTTTGGACCCACCAAGGAAGTAGCTACACAGAGGAAACAGCCTCCCATAGACATCTCCACAATCACCCTCTTTGCATTCCTACTTTGTGTTCCACTTTGATGGCTCTACACGCATGGCTTGTTCAGATTTTCCCAGTAAGCTCTGACTCATACACCTGTATCAGCGCTTCAGGAAAATCTATTAGTATTATTTTTTTATTTATCTGGGGTTGTGGAGGGGGGTAAATGGAGAAGGAGAGAATCTTAAGCAGACCTGACTCACAGCTCAATCCCACGACCCTGAGATCATGACCTGGGCAGAAACCAAGAGTCAGACACTGAACTGACTGAGCCACCCAAGTGCCCCAGTTACTATGTTTCTTATCCATCCCCTTCCTGATTTTCACATCCCCAGCAACTCTACAATTTGTATATAGTCTGCTTCCTATAATACATCCCTTATCCCAGAACACTCACAGTGGTTCTATTTCTCAGAAAGAATCTTGACTAATACACTCAAAAATCAGCAATTTATAACCCAGCAGTATTAAGAAGAAGGATTTAAGTACTGAAAGACATTTCCCTATTACTACTAAGATGAATTTTTCCTGAGATAACCAGGTTCGCTCCACCAATTTACTTCTATATGTGAGAAATGTTCAGTGCGTTCTATCAAGGGATTCCTAAAAGCACTGCTCTGTTCCTTTTATTTCCCTACATATAGCACATTTTAAAAATTTACTAAATAATCCAAATTATAGTATTTATTCTAAGTCATTTTACTAAGAATGTTAATATTTATTTTGTAAGTGTTTAACGAATTTGTCATTTGAGAACTTGCTAAAAGAAGATACAAATGGGTAAAAAATCAGTAATTCTTAAAATATCTTCTCTGAAATGGGCCCATGAATTCTAAAATTTCAAAAATGCAAAACCTATAAAAGAGAAATGAATATATACTAAGCACTCAAGTCCTGAACTACATACTCGTAAGTCTGGATTCAATGATTCTTTTGTTAAGTCAACTTTTCTAAAGATTCCCCAAGCTCTATTTGGAACTTAACAACCTTAACCACCTAACAGATTTTCATACAGCTTTTATAAATTATTGACTATTTTCTTCATAACTATGACATTAAAATGTCCCTTAGTTAGCCTACCATATTCAAGGGCATAAAAACAACTCACAGTTGAAAAGACATTCTGCCATGAGTAAGAACCATAATTAAATAGAGTCAGGTACTTGATCTCTAAAGCACTACTTATGACTGAGAAAATTTATTAGAGTTGACCCATGAAAAGCACAAGTCTGAACTGTGTCCGCTTCTACACAAATTTTCTTTAATATTTATGTATTTATTTATTTATTTGAGAGAGAGAGAGTGCACGTGCACAGGCGCGGGCAGGCAGAGGGAGAGGCAAGAAAATCTCAAGCAGACTCTCCACCAAGTGCAGACCCCAGTGTGGGGCTTGATCTCATGACCCTGAGATCATGATCTGAGCCAAAACCAAGAGTTGGACAGAACTGACTGAGCCACCCAGGTGTCCCTAGACAATTTTTTTTTAAACTAAATATATTGGAAAATTTTGTGGAGACTTAGGACAATTTGAAAAACAGACAAACCACATAGCCAAAAGTATCAAAAAATTAAGAAAAAGGTGTGTCCTGAATACATAAAATATACCTACATACTAGTTTATTGTATCATTTACTACCATAAAATACACACAAATCTATTATAAAAAGTTAAAATTTACCAAAAAGTTATGCACGCACAGATCATGCATGGTGCTATTCACAGTTGAGAGAAATGTAAATAAATGTGAAGATACAGTAGTAAATCATAACTGCATAAACCTGTAGTACATACATACTGTACTTCTATAATAATTTCCCAGCCACCTGCTATTGCTTTTGAGGTGAGCTCCACTGCTTATTTTCTTAAAATGCCATGTGACACGAAGCATCTCCGTGTGAGCAGCTCATCCCTCCAGCAAATTGTTTATCACAGAAAAAAGTGATCTCTCAAAGTTCTCACGTAGTGTTTAGGGCAATACTGTAAACCATGAATAACACCATGGAACCCATAAAAAGTGCCACTAGTAATGCTGGAAGTGTTCCCAAGAAGCAGACGAAAGTCATGACATTACAAGAAAAAGTTGAATTGCTTGATACATACCACCTAGATTGAGGTGTACAGCTGTGGCTGCCCAACAGTTTAAGATAAATAAATCCAGCATAAGGGCCACTATAAAGAAGGAAAAGAAAATTCATGAAGCCACTGCTATAGCTACACCAACAGCCACAGAAATCTCACACTTTTTGTGAAATAGCTTTTTATCTCATATCAAAAATGCAGCTTTGGGGCACCTGGGTGGCTCAGTCAGTTGGGTGTCTGACACTTGATTTTAGCTCAGGTCACGAGCCCAGGGTTGTGAGATGGAGGCACCTGTCAGGCACCGAGCTGGGCATGGAGCCGCTTGGGATTCTCTCTCTCCCTCTGTCCCTCCCCACCTACTCAGGCTCTGGAAGGAAGGAAGGAAGGAAGGAAGGGCAGCTTTTATGTGGGTGCAGTATTGCTATAGACTCTAATATGAATCACGAAAACACCAAGCCATCATATGACAACTTAAAGCAGAAGATAAAGGATCTAAAGCTAGAAAATTGAATGCCAGCAAAAACCAAACCAAAGAGGTTTGGTTTTAAAAATGTCAGAACAGGGCACCTGGGTGGATCGTGGGTTAAAGGGTCTGGCTTTGGCTGGGGTCATGATCTCAGGGTCCTGGCTCCAGGCTCAGCAGGGAGTTTGCTTGTTCCTCGGCCTCTGTTTTTGCTCCTCCCCCAGTTACTGCTCGCTCACACTCGTTCTCTCTCCCTCTCTCTCGTGTGGCACACGTTCTCTCTCAAATAAGTATTTTTTTTTAAATGTCAGGATAGGAGTGCCTGGGTGGCTCAGGTGGTTGGGTGTCTGCCTTTAGCTTATGTCATGATCTCCAGGTCCTGGGATCCAGCCCCATGTCAGGTTCCCAACTCGGCAGGGAGTCTGCCTCTCCCCCTGTTTGTGCTTCCTCTGTCTCTCTCTTTCTCTCAAATAAATGAATAAAATATTTGCGGGGGAAAAAAAAGAAGTCAGGATAACAGGAGAAACAGCTTCTGTTCATCAAGAGGCAGTAGCCAAGGTCCCAGATGCCATTAAAAAAATCATGGAGGATTAAAGATAGGGGGCACGGATAGTGAGAGTCCCACCCCTTTTTTAAAAAGTTGAATATAAACAAACTGATGAACATTTTAGGAACCTGACAACTTATTCACATGGAAAACATAGTTCTTTCAGGTTATGCCAAATAAATAAATAAATGAAGGAAGGAAGGAAGGAAGGAAGGAAGGAAGGAAGGAAGGAAGGAAAGAAGGAAGGAAGGAAGGAACTGATTGATTCTGGGTACATCCTTATAGATGAGTTTTTGCTCAGAGTAATGTTGTCAAAAGACTAAAGAAACAGACTAGTCCAGTGGTACAGAGCATAATAAAAAGCCTTCTGAGCAGAAGTCTTACATTAGTTCCTTTCCTGCGTATGTTAAACAAAGTATAGCTGAACTCTTGGCATTGAAAGTAGAGAAGGAACTAGAAGATAAGCAAGCATGCAGCTTTCAGTACTGGGTAGTATGTGGATCAAAAGGTAGATGAGGGAGGCAGGGTTCTGTATTAGAGCAGCAGAAATGTTAAGCCAATGAGAGAAAACATTAGGAAAAGAAATCTAGATTCATGATAACAAACCAATTTTCTCTTATAAAACGGAGATAAACAGTAAAGGGTAGGTAGGGCCAATACTGCTTACTTGCCCTTTTTTGGCCATAAAAAGTTTATTAAAATAATTTCATTTTAGGAGAACATTGATAGCCACTGGACCTTGGATTCAGGCCTCATGGTCACTGTCAAATAGGTTCAAGAAACTAGATTATCAGTTCACTTACATACCTATTATCTGATCCCTGCTAGAATGTAAGCTTCACAAAGATAGGTCTGTTTTTTGAATCATAAGGAAGAGAGTGGTGGTGAAGATGAAAGAATGCAGGTAAAGCCCTCAGGGTAAACCATGGATATTGCTTAACTAAACGAGATTGAATTTACCTACAGCCAATGAGTATCTGGCAGATTTGAACTTTTGCACTGACTCTTGTCAAGTATAAATTTTTGAAAACTTTCATATAAAGTTGATTATAAGAAAAAAAAAAGAAAAGCATTGAGGAAGAAGGGTATCTGACTGAACAGGTTTTTAATGCAGACAAAAGTGCCCTCTTCTGGAAAAAAAATACCACAAAGGACATTTATTAGTAAGGAAGAGAAGTAAACACCAGGATTTAAGTCAGGAAGGGATAGGCTATCTCTGTGTCCTACAGTGCAGTTAGGTGAATGATCAGGACTATCTTTATCTATGAAGCTTCCACCTTCTCCCCTCACCAGACCTTGAAGGGAAAAAACAAACACCAGCTGCCAATCTTTTAGCTATACAGGAAGGCCTAAACAAAGACAACCCTTTTTCTGGACTGATTCCATGGATGCTTTGTCCCTGAAGTCAGGCTGGTAAGGGATTGGCGTGCCTTTTAAAATTCTTTTGACTGGGACACCTGGGTGGCTCAGTCATTTAACCATCTGCCTTCTGCTCAGGTCATGATCCCAGGGTTCTGGGATCAAGTTCCTCATCAGGCTCCTTGCTCAGTGGGGAATCTGCTTCTCCCTCTGCCTGCCACTCCTCCTGCTTGTGTGTGTGTGTACGCTCTCTCTCTCCCTCTCTGATAAATAAATCAATCTTTAAAAAAAATAAAGTTCTTTTAACATTTAACAATGGGCCCCTGACTACCTAGAACACAAATTCAACATCAAAGGTGCTGAAGTAGTCTACCTACCCCCAAATACAACATCTCTATTTCAACATCCAACCTCTAGATCAGAGGGTCCTAAGGCTCTTACAGGTTCATTATACACAGTATTGTCAACACTACAGAAGCAAACCCGGACAGAGATCATCTCATCAAAGTCTGGAAGGATTACCCTATTGAAGATGCCACCATTATAGAAAAAGCCATGAAAACCATCAAGCCTGAAAAAAAAAAATTCCTGCCAGAGAAAACTGTGTTGAGATGTTGTACGTGACTCCACACAGGCTTTACGACAGAGCCAATCAAGGAAACCATGAAAGAGATCGTGGATATGGCAAAAAAAAAAAAAAAAAAAAAAGTGAAGGGTGAAGAGTTTCAAGATCAGATCTTGGAAAAATTCAAGAGCTAACAGATACCACATCAGCAGAATTAACAGAAGACAACTTGATGGAGAGGAGTGCCTCCAAACCAGTGCCAGATGATGAGGAAGATGACGTAAAAGAAGCAGTACCAGAAAACAAACTGACATTAGACAATCTGGCAGAAGGGTTCTGATTTGACTTAAAACTTAGACTTTTCTATGATGTGGGCACTGAAACTAAATCAAACGGTGGAAGGATTAGTACCATACCGAAACATTTTTAGAAAAATGAAAAAGCAACAAAGTCAGAGAGAAATTACAATGTATTTCCATAAAGTTACACATGGAATGTGCCTGCCTCTCTTACTTCTCCTTCCATCTCTTCTCCCTTTTCCACATCTCCCACCCCTGAGACAAGACCAATTCCTCCTCTTCAGTCTACTCAACACAAAGACCACAAGGATGAAAACCTTTATGATGATCCACTTCTACTTAATGAATAATAAATAATCATCATGCCATACAGTTAATAAACTTATCTATTGTGTGGCTTCACAGGAACCTCTAATAACCATAAGTTAGGAACCGTATGAGATGTTTTCGTGTCTTCATCATTGCCTAAGTATTCATCATGTAGAACACCGTGTGCAATACTTGTATGGATGTAGATAGCCTATCCTGAAATAGACACAAGATGAGTGATATTTAATATAAAATTAACAATGTGTTAATTTTCTTACTGTTTTATAACTCTATAAATTCAAAGAATTACATTACTGTACAGTATTGCCTCCCTCATAATTGGAGAAATTAGCCTATCATCACAAGTAAGCTTTTTTTTAAAAATGTAACAAAGTTGGGGCGCCTGGGTGGCTCAGTCAGTTGGGCAACCAACTCTTGATTTCAGCTCAGGTCATGATCTCAGCGTTGTGGAGTCAAACCCACCGTCAAGCTCCTGCTGGGTGTGGAGCAGCCTGCTTAAAGATTGTCTCTCCCTCTGCTCCTCCCCACTGTGCTAAAAAATAAGAATAATAATAAAATAAAATAAAAATGTAACAATGTCTCCAATACTGCCTGTTTGGCCTCAAATAAGACAATATTGATACAGGTAATGACACAGATGATTCAGCTTATAAACAGATGTTATAAACTTGCAGTATCAATAAATACATGACAGTACTAGGAATATATTTTCTCTTGTGATTTTCTTCTTTCTTTTTTCTAACTTAAGAAAACAGTAATAATACATATAGCATACAAAATGTGTGTTAACTGACTCTATGTTATCAATAAGGCTTCCTGTCAACAGTAGGCCATTAGCAGTTAAGTTTTGGGGAAGTTACAAGTTACTAACAGGATTTTATACTAGGGGAAAGGAGGGGGAATCAGCATCCCCAACCCCCAGGTTCTTCAAGGGTCAACTGTATATATGAAAACCCAGCCTTATATGAACCTAGAATATGTATAGAAGGAAAGATTAGGAGATATTCCCTTGTTTTACAAAAACATGTGCTTCACAATTTAATTTATTTGAGAGGAAGATTCCAAAGAAGTGTTTAAAGTTATTCCATCTAAAAAAAAACTCTGAGAAACAATTTTATAAGCTAGTGTTATTCTATAAAAACACATATAATTATAAAAGCCAGCACTTGTGCTTACTAAAGGCTCAGTATTGAATCCCTAACCACAAAATGTTATACAGTTTACAGTTTGATTGGAAAGGATTTCTTTAACCCCCTGCAAAATTCTCAACACAAGAAAGGTACATACAACTCATAAAATGATTCACTAAACCATCAGTAGGAGGAAAATAGTACATAGCATTTGATTCTATGTAATTTCCTATAAAATCCTAAAACATTTGCTACATTAAATTTTACTTACAGTGCCAACACATTTTGAAATGAATAAATAATATTCTGAATTAATTAAGGTCACAATTTTATTTAACTTCAGTCAGTCTCACACGCCCCATCCATTTGCTGTTTATAATTATGGCTACATATTTTTTCAAACTGGAAAATTGCAAATTGAATTCAAATACAGCATGCTCCAAAATTTGAATAAGATGTTCCTCCAAACTTGATCTTTAAAATTTTTTGATTTAGAGGGATAATGAAATTATATAACCTGCTAGATTAAAGATAGTAATTTTTTAAATGAGCACATTTGAGACATTACTTGCAAGCTTTGAAAAGTTTTATAAAGTCTTAATGACAGTTCCCATACATATGACATTAACATTAACACCTACCATGCGTAAAGCACTGTGGAAGACATGGGAGTGGGGGTGTCAGTCCACAATGTTAATTACAGTTTCAGCTTTTGTTTGCTCATTCCCATGATTCACAAAATAGTCAACAGAATCCTTGCTCATTAGAATTGCCTTTTTTGCTGGTTCATCTCTACAGCTTCATGTTACTGTTAATATTCCAGAACCAGGATGGCACAGATTCCCCCATAGGGATGTTCCGGCAGAAGATGACTATTTGAAGTTGCAATGACTTTCCCAAGACTGATCAACATCTGCTGACTCCCATGATAAGAACAGCCCAAAGACTCCTCCAGCTCACAGAGCATGCATAACATTGCCAGAGGACAAGCTATAAGACTCTGATTCCTCAGCTGCAATTCACCAAGTAGTCAACTTGGAATTTTCCTGTGAAACACTACCTGACACCTGCCCACATTGACACTCACATACCTTTTCTCTCCCCACACAATTTCAAGACTTTTTTCTTCAGTTGTTTCTGTGAGCACCACACAGTACTACCCTAGCAAGCCAATGCCCTCTGCAGAAGGGGAGAATTCCCTGGGCTTCTAAGTATGAGGCTTTTAAAATGATGCTTAAGAAAACCTGGTACAGGGATGCCTGGGTGGCTCAGTCAGTTAAGCTGCTGCCTTCGGCTCAGGTCATGATCCAGGGTTCTGGGATTAAGTTCCGCATCAGGCTCCTTGCTCAGCAGGGAGCCTGCTTTTCTCTCTGCCTGCCACTCTCCCTGCTTGTGCTCTCTCTCTCTCTCTGACAAATAAATAAATAAAATCTTGAAGAAGAAGAAGAAGAAAACCTGTTACATCAGAAGTACCTGTGACTCCACTACTTAGAGGAATTCTTTAAACTACTGATAAGCTTTCATATATATACAAGTCTTTGGGATACATTAAGAATTCTCACCATCACAATTAAATTTTAAACATTTAAAGATTTCATAAAATTTATTTATACTGACTGTAGGAACATTTATGATGTCTCAAAAGATACTACTACCTTGCATTGGGCCTCATGAATGTTGAGGTACTAAGAGATTTGGGTTTAAATTCAAAGGTAATTCAGTCATGAGAATGATATATAGTTTTAATTTTTCATTTAGGAAGAATCTGTGTTTCCAATAATGCTAGATGACTCAGGCAAACCCTACCGCTACAAACGAAGAAAGGACAAAAAGATGACAACTGAGAATGAAGGGGAAAAAAGGATCACTATTCACATACCACACATAGAAAAAATCTAAAATAATCTACAAATAAACTATAAGAAAAAAATGGGTTTACCAAAGCTGAGGAATAAAAAAGTTAATATTCAAAACTTAACTGTATTTGTCTATGCCAGCAATAAAGTCAGAAAGTGTTTGTAAACTTATTTTTTAAGATTTTTATTTATTTATTTGAGAGAGAGAAAGCACGAGTATGGGGAGAGGCAGAGGGAGAAGTAGGCTCCCTGATGAGCAGGGAGCCTGACAAGGGGCTGGATCCCAGAACATGGGATCATGACCTGAGCTAAAGGCAGACGCTGAACCGACAAAGCCACCCAGGTGCCCCAGAAAATGAATTTTTAATAGCATTTACAATACCATCAAAAAATATCAAATTTCAGGGCATGGGGCAGGCTCAGTCAGTGGGGCACGTGGCTCTCGATCTTGGGGTCATGAATTTGAGCCCCATGTTGGGTGTAGACATTGCTTAAATAAACAAACTTTTAAAAACACATGTATGAAATTTCTAGGAATAAAAATAAAAGTGGAAAAATCTTTACACAGAAAGCTATAGAAACAGTATGTTACAAAATTTAAGGAAACCTAATAAGTAAAGGGATATTCCATGTTCTTGAGGCTTATGGTAGTGAAGATGTCAATTCTATCCAAATTGATTTAGATACCCAATACAATCCCAATCAATCTGAGTAAGTTTTTCAATAGAGAGTTGTAGGCTTATTCAAAAATATATATAGACATGCAAGCAGCCAAGGAAAACAAGATAGTCTTGAAGAAGAACAAAAAGATTTTCTCTCTAGGTATCAGGACTTATTATAAAACACAGTCATTAAGACAGTATATGGGGAGGAGGGGCAGATGAAAGTAAAGAACAGGGGTGCCTGGGTGGCTCAGTGGGTTAAAGCCTCTGCCTTCGGCTCAGGTCATGATCCCAGTGTCCTGGGATCGGGCCCCGCATCGGGCTCTCTGCTCTGCAGGGAGCCTGCTTCCTCCTCTCTCTCTCTCTGCCTGCCTCTCTGCCTACTTGTGATCTCTGTCTGTCAAGTAAATAAATAAAATCTTTAAAAAAAAAAAAATAAAGAAAGTAAAGAACAGAAAGAATAGAAAGCTGAGAAATAAATCATACATGAAACAAATGGATGCTTGCTGTACAACAAAACTGCCACCACAGACCAGCAAGTAAAGTTCAATCTTTGCCTATAAGTGGTGCTAAGTCAGTTGGATATACCCAGGGAAAACAAAATTAAACTTGACCTCTACCTCATAATATACATAAACATTCATTTCAGGTATATTATAGATCTCAATGTAAAAGTCAAAACAGAAAGCTCCTAAAAGATAATGTAGAGAATTATTTCCCTGGGCATACAAGAAGCAACAACCATAAAGGAAGGGCAGATAAACTGAACTATATTGAAATTAATAACTAGGGTGCCAGGTGGCTCAGTCAGTTGGACATCCGACTCTTGGTTTCAGCTCAGGTCATGATCTCAGCGTTGTGATATCAAGCTCTTCTTGGGACTCTGTGCTCAGTGGGGGAGTGTGCTTGACATCCTCTCCCTCTGCCCACCGCCCTGCTTGTGCACACACATTCCCTCTAAAATAAATAGATCTTTAAAAACAAAATTAAGAACTCCTATTCACCAAAAAAAGAATGACTACTTAAGCCACGAAGTTAAGCAGATATTATTACATACACAGAGTTTCTTTTTTTTTTTTTTAAGATTTTATTTATTTATTTGACAGAGATCACAAGTAGGCAGAGAGTGGGGGGGAAGCAAGCTCCCCGCTGAGCAGAGAGCCCGATGTGGGGCTCGATCCCAGGACCCGGGGATCATGACCCGAGCTGAAGGCAGAGGCTTTAACCCACTGAGCCACCCAGGCGCCCCACACACAGTTTCTTAAAATGGTCAACACAAGAGGTGCCTGAATGGCTCACCGGGTTAAGCATCTGCCTCCCACTCAGGGATTGAGACCTATGTTGGGAATCCCTGCTCAGGAGGAAGCCTGCTTCTCCTTCTTCCTCTGCCTGCCGCTACCCTTGCTTGTTTTCTCTCTCTCTCTCTCTCTCTCTCATAAATAAATAAAATCTTAAAAAAAAAAAAAGAAAGAAAGAAAGAAAAGAAAGGTCAACACAAGATGATGATAAAAAACAGGTCAACTTTTAATCAATAAATTTTACTGTTTTTAAATTCTCTATAGAAAATGCACTGCTGGGCGCCTGGCTAGCTCAGTGGGTTGGGGCCTCTGCCTTCGGCTCGGGTCATGATCCCGGGGTCCTGGGATCGAGCCCCGAGTCGGGCTTCCTGCTCGGCGGGGAGCCTGCTTCCGCCCTTCTCTCTGCCTGCCTCTCTGCCTACTTGTGATCTCTGTCTGTCAAACAAATAAAAAAATTTAAAAATAAAATAAAATAAATGAAAGCTCTTTAAAAAAAAAGAACATTAAATTAAAAAAGAAAGAAAGAAAGAAAGAAAGAAAGAAAATAAGAAAATGCACTGCTGGGGTACCTGGGTGGCTCAGTCATTAAGCATCTGCCTTCAGCTCAGGTCATGATCCCAGGGTTCTGGGATCAAGCCCCTCGACAGGCTCCCAGCTCAGCGGGAAGCCTCCTTCTCCCTCTCTTACTGCCCCTGCTTATATTCCCTCTCTTGCTGTCTCTCTCTGCCAAATGAATAAATCTTTAAAAGAAAGAAAGAAAGAAAGAAAGAAAGAAAGAAAAGAAAATGCACTGTTACTGCCTGAACCTGAGGCAGACCACACCCATCACTGCCAGCCCTTGATATACCACTAACTTTTGGAGATCTACAATGTTTAAGTCTTCACCTGGGTCAAGTTAGAGAAGTGTTGGCTTTGTAACAGTAAACTGAGCTATTCACTGATGTCTTATACACCTTATTAAGTGTTTTACATCCTTCACTATAAAAGTTTAAAAAAAAAAAATCAAAGGGTGAATATGTATACCTCCTAACTTACAAAATTAAAAAACGAGACAAAAACTGAATATCCTTAATATGTTAGGGTTATACTGTGATACATAGTAGGAAACATATATATATTTGGTCTTCCAGTTTAAGGCACAAAGCTCCTAAAACCCTTAGAATTTCCTAAGTCATGACAGACAAAGGTGTCTCATGTTATGGTAATGAGACGACTTTTAGAAAGACCCCTCAGTAACCTAAGGATATCGACCCCATTAGAGGTTTAGAACTTTCAGTCCTACCCCCACCCCCAGGAGGGAAGGAGCTAGAGATTGAGTTCATCACCAATGGCCAATGATTTAATCAACTGTGTCTATGTAATGAAGTCCCCAAATAAGGCCTCGAGGATGGTATTCAAAAAGCCTCTGGGGGGGACGCCTGGGTGGCTCAGTTGGTTAAGCAGCTGCCTTCAGCTCAGGTCATGATCCCAGCGTCCTGGGATCGAGTCCCACATCGGGCTCCTTGCTCATCGGGGAGCCTGCTTCTCCCTCTGCCTCTGCCTGCCATTCTGTCTGCCTGTGCTTGCTCTCTCTCCCTCTCTCTCTCTGACAAATAAATAAATAAAGTCTTTAAAATAAAAAAAAAAAAAAAAAAAGCCTCTGGGGGCGCCTACGTGGCTCAGCTGGTTAAGTAACTGCCTTCGGCTCAGGTCATGATCCTGGATTCCCGGGATAGGGATGGAGTCCCGCATCAGGCTCCCTGCTCCGCAGTGAGTCTGCTTCTCCCTCTGACCCTCCCCCTTCTCATGCTCTCTCTCTCTCATTCTCTTTCTCTCTCTCTCAAATAAATAAAATCTTAAAAAAAAAAAAAATAGAAAACTTCTGGATTGGATTTAGGAAGAGTGGTATGCTCAGAGAGGGCATGGAAGCTCTGTGCCTTTTCTCCATACCTTGCCTTATAACATACATTTCCATCTGACTGTTCCATAGTTATATACTTTTATAATAAACCAGTAATCTAGTTAAGTAGAATGTTTCTCTGAGTTCTGTGAGCCACTCTAGTAAATTAATCAAACCTAAGGAGGGGGTCATTGGAACTTCCAATTTATAGCCAGTCAGTCAGAAGACCAAGTGACCATACCTGAACTTACACTATCCTCTGAAGAGGGTTATGGCAGGGCAGGCAGAGGCAATCTTTTAGGACTGAGCCCTTAAATCTGTGGGATCTGATGCTATCTCCAGGTAGAAAGTGTCAGAATTTAGTTGAATTGTTGGACACCCAGGTGGTTATCTGGAGAACTGCTTCCTAGTGTTGGAAATACACACCACACACACCACACCACACACACACACACACACACACACACAGAGGAATAGGGTACAGAATCCTTGTTGATGATCAGAAGTTGGAATGATCCCAAAATTGTAGTTAGCATCTTACAAATCTTCTTACAAAAAGGCAGGAACAGATATAAACAGTCCTTTCACAAAAGAAATACAAATATCTAATCTACAAAAACCTTTCACTCTCAATAGTAATCAAATAAAAACAGAGAAAGAAATAAATTTTAACCTAACACACTGGTAATAATTAACTGACAAATATCTAGTGCTCTTTCATAGGTACAGGAATACGTGAACTCATTCACTGAAGGTAGGAATATAAAGATTTCTGAAGGGTAATCTGGCAGTAAGTATGTCAATATTTTAAATTTATGAATACCATTTGATTCAAAAACTCATCCTACTACTAGAGATTTATGCTAAAGAAAAAATCAAATGAGCAAAGAAGGATACTGCAAAGGTTGCATACTGCTGCAGTGCTGTTCAGAATAATCAATCAACGGGGCGCCTGGGTGGCTCAGTGGGTTAAAGCCTCTGCCTTCCGCTCGGGTCATGATCTCAGGGTCCTGAGATCGAGCCCCGCATCGGGCTCTCTGCTCGGCGGAGAGCCTGCTTCCTTCTCTCTCTCTCTCTGCCTGCCTCTCTGCCTACTTGTGATCTCTGTCTGTCAAATAAATAAATAAAATCTTTAAAAAAAAAAAAAAGAATAATCAATCAACAATAAAAAACAACCTAATGTTGGTCAATGTAGGACTGATAAGGTAAATGATGTCACATAATATGGAGAAGCACACACTATTTAACTATATTTACTGATATAGAAGAAGAGCTATAATATCTTAAGGAAAAAAATCATGCTATAGAACATGGTATACTCTGTCAATGAAAAAATCTTTTTTTCACAGAAAGAAATGAGCAAACTATTCTACATCTTTGCTTGTTGCTTAAGAAATTCAATTCACTGGTAATGGAGCCTGGGTGGCTCAGTCATTAAGCATCTGCTTTCGGTTCAGGTCATGATCCTGGGGTCCTAAGATCAAGCCCCACGTAGGGCTCCCTGCTCAGCGGGAAGCTTGCTTCTCCCTCTCACATTCCCCCTGCCTGTGTTCCCTCTCTCGCTGTGTCTCTCTCTGTCAAATAAATAAATAAAATTTAAGAAAGAAACGAAGGAAGGAAGGAAGGAAAGAAGGAAGGAAGGAATTAATTAATTCACTAGTAGCCTCCTATTTGAAAGAATTTTGGAACTGGGTATTGAGTTCCTATGTTTGAGACCATTTTATACCCAGTTTAATTGCTTCTTATAAGACACTAGAATAACCTTGTTATTCTAATAAAAGCCACATGTTTCACTTTTTTTTTTTAAAGATTTTATTTATTTGAGAGAGAGACAGAGAGAGCCTGAGTTGACAGGGAGGAGGAATAAGAAGAAGCAGACTCCCTGCTGAGCAGGGAGCCCCAACACAGAGCTCCATCCCAGGACCCTGGGATGGTGAGCTGAGCTAAAGTCAGATGCACAACCAACTGAGCCACACAGGCACCCCCAAAATGTTTCATCTTAAATATAATTGGGGTTCTCCCAAAACCACTGTTGGCAAACAGGGCTTCTCATACTGTTTCACCACAGATTTCACTATAACACCTGAAAAGGAGAAGAAGTTTTTATGTCCATGTGAAATGAAATTGCTACCTTTACCAATTAGCTGCTTATATAAACAATGTTTCCAAAATATAAAATCCAATTTTTTTTAAGATTTTATTTATTTATTTGATAGACAGAGATCACAAGTAGGCAGAGAGGCAGGCAGAGAGAGAGGAGGAAGCAGGCTCCCTGCTGAGCAGAGAGCCCAATGTGGGGCTCAATCCCAGGACCGTGAGATCATTACCTGAGCTGAAGGCAGAGACTTAACCCACTGAGCCACCCAGGCGCCCCCAAAATCCAATTTCTAAACCTACGATAACCTGCATATAATCTTTCATACATGAAACATTGACAGGTGTTCAAGATCAATTTAATTTCCCTAAGGAATTTTCAGAACTGTGTAATTCCATGTATACAAAACTGAATTTAAATCTATGGATATTCCAATATTTAAACAAAAATGTAGTGCCTCTCTCTAAGGTGGGATTTGAGGTGATGCTTTCTTCTTCACTTTCCCTAGTGTCTAAATTTCTTGTAATGAGCTTATCAATCAGGGGAAGAAGCTATCCATTTTTAGAAAAAGTGATCTTCCTCTATACCCCACTTCCTGTACCATGTGGCATCTCCATCTTTTGCCTGCACTGCATCAGTAGACACCACTATACTCTCCCCCAACACCACGTTCAATGCCTCAGCTTCCTCTCAGATCACTGCCTCTGTCTGGATACCTACCCAGCTGGCTGTCAAGGATTATCTAGCCCAGCCATATTACTCCTGGGCATCAGTCTCCTTTCTATTCCCAAGACTACTCCTCCCTTATTTTATCTCCCAGCTTCCAGTATCTTTGAGTTTTAATTCACCCTATAAGATTCTGTCAGCTTACAGATGCTTAACATCACTAACAGTCAGAGAAATGCAAACCAAAAATCACAATAAGATATCACCTGACACCAATCAGAACAGCTAAAATCAAAATGACAAGAAATAACAAGTGCTGGAGAAGATGTAGAGAAAAGGGAACCCTTGTACACCACAGGAATGTGAATTGATGCAGTCACCATGGAAAACGTTATGGAAGTTCTTCAAAAAAATTAAAAAACTAAGGGCGCCTGAGTGGCTCAGTAAATTAAAACATCTAACTTCAGGGGGCCCCTGGGTGGCTCAGGGGGTTAAATCCTCTGCCTTCAGCTCAGAAGTCCTGGGATCTCAGGGTCTCAGGGTCCTGGGATCGAGCCCCACATGGGGCTCTCTGCTCAGCAGGGAGCCTGCTTCCCCCTCTCTGTCTCTCTGCCTACGTGCAATCTGTCTGTCAAATAAAGAAATAAAAATCTTAAAAAAAAAAATCTAACTTCAGCTCAGGTCATGATCTTAGGGTCCTGGGATCAGGCCCCACACTTCAGGCTCCACACTCTGTGGGAAGTCTGTCTGTCCCTCTCCCTCTGCCCCACCCCCTACTTGTGCTCTCTCTCAAATAAATAAAATCTTTTTTAAAAAATTAAAAAATAAAAATACCGGGCACCTGAGTGGCTCAGTGGGTTAAACCTCCACCTTTGGCTCAGGTCATGATCCCAGGGTCCTGGGAATAAGCCCCACATCGGGCTCTCTGCTCAGCAGGGAGCCTGCTTCTCCCTCTCTCTCTGCTTGCCTCTCTGCCTATTTGTGATCTCTCTCTCTCTCTGTGTCAAATAAATAAATAAAATCTTTAAAAAAATAAATAAATAAAAGTATTATATAATTCAAGAATTCCACTACTGGGTATATACCCAAAGAAAATGAAAACACTAATTTGGAAAGATATACATCATTATGTTTACTGCAGGACTATGTACAATAGCCAAGATATGGAAGCAACCTAAGTGTCCATCAATAGGCAAATGAATGAAGAAACTACAGTACATACATACACACACACACACACACACACACACACACACACACACACACAATAGAATACTACACAGCCACAGAAAAGGCTGACCTGGGTGGCACAGTCAGTTAAGCATCTGCCTTCCTCTCATGTCATGATCTGAGGGTCCTAGAATCGAACCCTACATTGGGCTCCCTGCTCAGTGGGAGGTCTGCTTCTCCCTCTGTCTCTCCCCGCTGCTCTGGCTCACTCTCTCTCTCTCTCTTACTCTTTCTCAAATAAATAACTAAAATCTTTTAGAAATAAAAAAATAGGCTTTGTGTTCAATGACTTTACCCAAATGTAATGTTCTGAGCATATTTAATGTAGGCTAAGTTAAACTATGATGTTCAGTAGGTTAGATGTATTAAATGCATTTTCTACTTAAAATATTTCCAATTTACAGTGGGTTTATTGGAACATAACTCCACTCTAAGTCAAAGAAGATAAGTATACTTTCCTGTCTCATGACTTCATCAAGCAATTCCCTTCCTCTGGCATGCAAAACACCACCCCAATCGAGATCCTTTCAAGATCAACCTCATAAACCAACACCCCTACATGGACCCAAACATGAGTACCTTCCCCTCTGTGCAACCCAAGTAAGATGTGATATGGAGGTCCCACAGCACTTTCACTGAAATTGGCAATATATTTGGTCTTGTATTACTATGCTTGTCTCCTATATCCATTAGACTAGGATTATATGGTTAAGAGACTCATCCTCAGGGTGCCTGGGTGGCTCAGTTGGTTGGACGTCCAACTCCTGATTTCAGCCTACGTCATGATCTCAGGGTTGTAAGATCAAGCCCGGAGTAGGGCTCTGTGCTAGGTGTGGAGCCTGCTTAAGATTATTTCTCTCCCCATTCTCTTTTAAGAAAAAAAAAAAAAAGAAAGAAAGAAAGGAAGGAAGGAAGGAAGGAAGGAAGAAAGAAAAAAGAAAAAAGAAACTCATCCTTATGGGTCTTCGGACATGGAGATGCATAGGACAGAACCTTGCAAATAAGAACTCAGTTTGAAACTTCCTGAACTGAACTAGTAACACTGCAAAAGGATCTTGTTCTTTATTGAACTACAGACTTCACATTGTAAGCCTTCAAATAGTAGCTAGTCATATCAATGCCATACAAAGTACACTAGTTCCCATAGCAAAAGGCAACAGGAAAACAGCCCTCAAAACAATTTACAAAGGCAGGAAAAAGTTTCTTCAATGAACTATGAGTCCTGAAAGTCAATCAAGACTGTTAACAAAGGAATTCTATCTAGAATGCTTAGTTTTTTTACTCTTTCAAAGCCAGCTGAATGCTAGGATAGGTCTGTATTATTTTCAGATTTATTTGGAAATGACCCCAAAGATCTGTGACATGTGGTGATTAAAGACTTAATTCACACAGCCTTGCGGAAATAGCACATTCAGACAGTAAATATACCTAGATGATAAACTTTAATCTTTTGTGTGGTACCAAAAAGAAAGCAACATAAACTGGTAGAGCTACTTTACAAAGTCATTTGGTATAATGTACAGATGCTATGGTTTAGCAATTTTCCTCCTAGGTATGTACCCAAGACAAATGAAAGCATCTGCCCACTAAAACACATACATAGTAGTTTATCTGCACTAGCCAAAACCAAGAAATTGCCTAAATATCCATTAACAAGAGAATGGAAAAATTGTTTTACCATAAAACTGATTTTCCATAAAATGGAAATAAGAAAAAGATTCAGGAAACTTTTGCTCCAATCATTGCAAACCACACACATGGAGAAATCCATGCGAGTGAACAGTTCACATAAATATTTCTATGATACCCAATTATATCTTCCCTGAGAAGTGACATATAATACTGCAAATATCAAATTAAGAAACCTGGTAATTTTCATTGTAGTGCATCCCATCAAACCGTAGCCTTCAAACATAATGGGCCACCTGCTGAATCCCATTTGGTAAGTAGTAACAAGAACCTAGGTAACAGTTCTTAAATTTTCAATGTGATGAAATTTCTTTTTAAAATCCTCCAAATCCGGGGCACCTGGGTGGCTCAGTGGGTTAAAGCCTCTGCTTTCGGCTCAGGTCATGATCCCAGGGTCCTGGGATGGAGCCCCGTATCGGGCTCTCTGCTCAGCAGGGAGCCTGCTTCCCCTTCTCTCTCTGCCTGCCTCTCTGCCTACTTGTGATCTCTGTCAAATAAATAAATAAAGATCTTTTAAAAAATAATAATAATACTGTATTGTTTACTTGAAATTTGCTAAGAAAGATCTTAAGCATTCTCACCAAAATTTAAATTTTTAAAAATCTCTCTTCAAAAAAGGTCACTAGGATACACTGAATAAAACCAGCGAAGCTACCTTCTGTTTTAAAAATGCAGAGCCTTTCCTCCTTCTATCCCAACTCTTTAACACTCCAGTTATTATTGCTGGGTACTTACTACTTACTATTCCAGGCCCTGAGGTAAAACCAACAAAACAAAGAAGAAAAAGAGAAAAAGACAAGTTCCCTGACCTCCCAGAAGGAAGAATTACATAAGATAGTAATGGCAGCAAGTAACTGACTAAAGCTTTTCCAACATGCCAGGTACAACTGTGGAACCACACTCTACAATTAGAATCATAAACATTTTGCAATGATGGGGCTGTTCTGTATTCACACTGTCCAGTACAGTAGCCACTAATCAAGCAACTGGTTACTTGAATTGTGGCTAGTGTGACAGAAGAACTGAATCTTCACTTTAGTTAATTAACCTTAAATTTAATCAACTTAATGTCTAATTAAAGTTTAAATATAAGTATCCACATGTGGCTAGAAGTTACCCTATTTGACAGTGTAATTCCACACATACTTCTATCATAATACGTACCACTGATATATATTATAGTTCCCCAATTATAAGATTCTTCTAGTTATAAGCACCATCAATTTGATAGCTCTTGAAAGAGGAATAAAAACTACATTAAACATACATGGCTGACTTAAGATTCATCTGGATTTCAGAAATGCTAAAGTCTGGGGAGGCAAATGCTCTTTATAACACAGGAGATTCAGTAGCTGTGTTTTCTAGGCCTTCTTCCCCTTCGAAGTGAGCAGCCTGTGGAAAACGACTCCAAAATACATCCGGGCTACAACAGCACGCAGCACAAAGAGGTGTTCAATAAACATTGTCGCAATAAAGTGCCAGATGAAGTGTCTCTCCCTCCTGCTGGTATTCTTACGGCAAGGGCTGAATCTGTAATATTTGTATTTCTAGCACCTACAGTGATATATAATATGCCCTCAGTATTTTTTTTTAATTGGCATGCACTGATGAGAGTGGTAGGAATGGCTTGACTACAAATAACATTTTGAAGATAGAAGCAGCAGAACCTGCTGACCAGAATGTGGAATTAAAGGCAGAATTCTAGTACCATGAACAGAAAAAGGAATGTCTGAAAGAGGAACTGAGTTTGGGGAAAGAAGCTAAATTTAAAAGATTATGTGGTACCTACTACTTATAAAACTATATACCAGGTGTTTTTAGAACTACAAAGCTGCAACTTGCTCTCAGAAGTTATAGTCCAGTAAAGGGCACATATGTATGTAACTATAGTGCAGAGAGAGAGAGAGAGAGAGAGAGAAATGCTGTAAGAGGGACAATGATGAAATGGTGTGGATATGTAGAGAGAGAAGCCTATTTCCAAAAGCTCAGGGTGAGAGTTAAAACAATAACGCACTATACCAAGGGCAGAAAAAGGAAATCAGCCAAAGGCAGAATGTTAAAGCAACGAAGATACTGCAGGGGAAGAAGACTAGAAGTGGGAGTAGGAAGACTCAGAGTATGTGACAGAAAAAAAGCAAGGAGAGGTTGAAGGACATCCAGACTGCCATCCATATGCCATGAAGCAATAAATACGCACTGAAAAGCCCTAACTGGTGTTAGCATTCACAGCCCAGTTCAAGTACTATTTATCTTGAACACCACACAAATTTCTCCAGCCCCTCATTACTCTTGCCTCTCCATATATCCCACTATCCTACTAAAATACATGTTCACAGACAAGAACCATGTATTATTAAACTCGATGCCTTTGTAGAAATAGCACAGTAGTACCTTGGATATATGGAATATAAAAACTCAATTGAGTATAATTATACCAAAATATTTTCTGGACTGAATTTATAGATATTAATGGCTTATTTTCTCATGGCACATCAATGAAAACTGTATCTCAGCAAGAATGGGTTGTACCATCTGTTTAAATGGCCAAAACTTGGGGCACCTGGGTGGCTCAGTCTTAGGCGGCTGCCTTCAGCTCAGATCATGATCCCAGGGTCCTGGGATCAGGCCCCTTATCAGGCTCCCTGCTCAGCTGGAAGGCTGCTTTTCCTTCTCTCACTTCCCCGCTTGTATTCCCTCTCTCACTGTCTCTGTCAAATAAATAAATAAAATCTTTAAAAAAAAAAAAAAAAAGCCAAAACTTTTCCATTCAATTTGTTGGGCACCACCTATGAATCAGACATGGTGTACAAAAACTCCTCAAAGGAAGAGCTCATAGAAGAAGCAAACAGGTGAGTTACCTAAATGTGAGAAACGCAGAAATACATGTGAAGTGTTTTACACGCCCACAAGAGGTGGAAACTACTTATGTCCAAGACAAAAGGGAAACTCCACTTGGGGAAAAGGCTTCACAGCAATCTTAACTTGTACAGAGTGGTTTTCCCCAGGCACTCTGACTAATTCAGTTATCTCTTCTATACTATTTTTTTTAAAGTGTTATTCATGGAAAATGGACTTTCTGAAAAGTATAAAATGTACTACAAAAGTCCATTTGCACAGTGCACCCAAGCCATACTGACCTCCAGCATTTCTCTTAACAGAACTAACAGTTACCAACTCCCCATTACTTCTATGAAACAGATTGGTTGATGCCAATAGTACAAATGTTTTTGGCTAATAGATAACTGGTTAGTTCAACTTCACACTTCTGCTCCCTTAAATGGAGCTGCTGCATGCTTAGCATCCAAGAGTCAGTTTCATTTCTTTCCCAAAACTACATCAACCCCTCTTTAATTGCCAGCACATGGTTTTCAACTAAACAGTATATAAACCAGTTAAAAGAAAGTTGCAGTTTCTGTGAAAATTAGGTTGGATGCTTTGGAAAGATGTGATAAAGATATGAGTCACGTTAAAAATGTGACTGTTGGTGGCGGGGAGGGACTGGCTGGCTCAGTCATGCAAAGCTTGATCTCAGGGTTGTGAGTTCAAGCCTCACAGTGAAGGTAGAGTTTACTTTAAAAAGTGACTCAAATTAGGTAAGGATTAGATAACGTTTAAAAAAAAAGAAAAGAAAAAAGCTGTTAAAATCTGCAATTCTGCACTATATTGTTTCATAAGTTACCTCAATTACTGCTCCAATTTCAAGAAATCAAAACTGGACCTACCACACAAATAGGATAAGGTAGGAGTATGGTTCATACAAGACAGATGAAATTGACCTTTAATCAGCTGATTCATTCTTAAAAAAAAAAAAAAAAGCCATTACCCCACCCCAAAAAATTCCAAAAGAAACATATTCTTTATGGCAAAGTACTTGTTTTATGTGCATTCTTACATAATTACTTAGAACTTGGCCATTTTTGGAGGCGCCTGGGTGGTTCAGTCGTTACGCATCTGCCTTCAGCTCAGGTCATGATCCCAGGGACCTGGGATTGAGTCCCACATTGGGCTCCCTACTCAGCAGGAAGGCTGTTCTCCTTCTTCCACTCCCCCTGCTTATGTTCCCCTTTCTAGCTGTGTCCCTCTGTCAAAAAATAAAATAAAATAAAATCTTTAATTTAAAAAAAAAAAAAAGAACTTGACCATTTCTTAAAATTCACTTTCCAATTATGGACTTCAAACTATCAAACAATAATTACCAAATAAACCATACAAATTACAACAGCTATAAATGTTCAAAGAGTGCTCATTTTACACTGGAGAGGTTATGTTTTATACAGGAACATGGATTTTTTTTTTTTAAAGATTTTATTTATTTGACAGAGAGAGAGATCACAAGTAGAGAGAGAGAGAGAGGAGGAAGCAGGCTCCCTGCCCAGCAGAGAGCCTGATGTGGGACTCGATCCCAGAACCCTGAGATCAGGACCTGAGCTGAAGGCAGAGGCTTAACCCACTGAGCCACCCAGGCAGCCCAGGAACGTGGATTTGAACGAGGTCTGGAAACACATATGGGGTTACAGTTATGTTGTGTGAGCAAATAGAAGAGAGCGCATTCCAGCAAAATTTGGTTAAAAACACTTAAGGATTACCATAAATAAATGATGATGATATTAAATAATTCGCAAAGTGCTTTCACATTTACCATTTCACTGACTGGATATCACAACAACCCAGTGAAATAATTCACAACCCAGAGATTCATACTTTTGAAACGAGACAGAAAAAGGATATCTAGGGCTGCCTGGGTGGCTCAGTGGGTTAAGCCTCTGCCTTCAGCTCAGGTCATGATCTCAGGGTCCTGGGATCGAGTCCCACATCAGGCTCTCTGCTAGGCAGGGAGCCTGCTTCCTCCTCTCTCTCTCTCTCTCTCTCTCTCTCCCTCCACTTGTGATCTCTCTCTGTCAAATAAATAAAATATTAAAAAAAAAAAGGATACCTAGTGGGGCACCTTGGTGGCTCAGTTGGTTTAGTGGCCAACTCCTGGTTTCAGCTCAGGTCCTAACCTCAGGGTGATGAGACTGAACCCTGAGTCAGGCTCAGGGGTCAGGGGGTATCTGCTTCAGAATTCTTAATCAATCTCTCTCTCTCTCTCTCTCTCTCAGTCCCTCCCCCCCTTCCACTCTCACTTTCTCTCTCTCTCTCTCTCTCTCTCTCTCTCAAATAAATAAATAAATAAATAACTCTTTAAAGAGAAAAAAGGAAAAGGATATCCGATCTAAACTCCACATTGTAAAAGAGAAGAAAACCGGTTATGGTTAGATCTCCCAGGTTTTTTAATGCAAAGCTAAGAAACTTCAATTTCAGCCTGTAAACACTGGGAACTTACAAGTTTTGTTACCTTTTTCTTTTTTTTTTTCTTTTTTTTCTTTTTTTTTCTTTTTTTAAGCAGAGACTTAACAATAAAAAACTACTTGAATTAGAATACTGGCCAACACAATCCAAGGAAAATGGAACACTCATCATTCATTTATTAATTTATTTATTCATTCCACAAATATGTACTAGATAAGTACTCTATGCAAGTCACTATTGCAGATGTTAGCAATACAGTAGTGAGCAAAACAAAGCAGATCCTGCCCTCATGGAACTTGAAATCAAAAAGATATAAAAAATTCCTGGGGCACCTGGTGGCTCAGCCATTAAGCATTAAGTATTTTTTTATTTTTGATATTTTTGCACTAAGTATTTTTCTCCTTAGAAAAATTTAAAAATTTTTTTAAATTTAAATCATTTAAAAAATCTAATCTTGGGCACCTGGGTGGCTCAGTTGTTAAGTGGCTTCTTTCGGCTCAGATCATGATCCCAGGGTCTTGGGATGGAGGCCCGCATTGGGCTCCCTGGTCAGCAGGAAGCCTGCCTCTCCCTCTCCCACTGCCTCTGCTTGTGTCCCCTCTCTCACTGTGTCTCTGTCAAATAAATAAATAAAATCTTAAAAAAAAAAAAAAAGAAAGAAAAGAAAATGAGATTAATTTAAATTAATTTATTAAAAAAAGATAAAAAAATTCTTATAGAATAAAATCTTTCAAATAAAATCAGATGGGCACAGGTTTTCAAATGTGATGAAATAGTAACAACAGCTATAATATACTGCACTTTTGTGCTCACCACTGATCTAGCTGTTTTATTTACATTAATGTATTTAATCCTCACGAGAACCTTTTTTGGTCCTTCACTACCAGAAACCTCATTTTACCAACAAAGAACCTAATAGAGAAATTAGTTCCCTAGCCAGTAAGTGGCAGAACTGAAACTCAAACCCAAGCAGTCATGCTCCAAAATTCCCATAGTTAGCCACTATGGAATAGCCCTAGCAGGTAACAAATAGCTTAAATTTGTGCCTTGGGAGCACTTCCATACATTGGATATAATGCTAAGTATTTTTACATACATAATCACATTTAATCCTAATAGTATTAAAAGATATGAAAAGGGATGCCTGAGTGGCTCAGTTGGTTAAGCATCTGCCTTCAGCTCAGGCAATGATCCCAGGGTCCTGGGATTGAGGCCCGCATCGGGCTCCCTGCTCAGGGGGGAGTCTGCTTCTCCTCCCTCTGCCTGCTGCTCCCCCTACTTGTGCCGCTCTGACAAATCAATAAATAAAATCTTTAAAAAATTTATAAAATAATAGTCCCAGAGGAGCACCTGGCTGGCTCAGTAGGGGGAGCATGTGACTTGATCTCAGGGTTGTGAGCCCCCCGTTGGGTGTAGAGATTACTTTAAAAAACAAAATCTTTAGGGCTGCCTGGGTGACTCAGTAGGTTAAGCATCTGCCCCCAGCTCAGGTCATGATCTTCAGGTCCTGGAATTGAGCCCAAAGTCGGGCTCCCTGCTAAGCAGGGAGTCTGCTTCTCCCTCTCCCTCCACCCCTCCCCCAGCTTATGTGTGCACTCTCTCAAATAAATAAATAAAATCACTCATAAGTAAATAAATAAAATCTTAAGAAAGAAAAGAAAATAGACCCAGAGTCATCATAAACCTCGTCCCTGGTCACCAGCTAGGAAGAATCAAAGCAAGGTTTTCCCAACCCTTCCCAAAGGCTTATCTTTATAAAACAATAGTTTATAAGCCTCACTGAATGCAGCCAAAGTATAAATAAATAAATAAATAAATAAGCTGGGAAAACCAACAATGTGAACAGATATATCTATTCATAAAATTTATAAAAAGAAGTGACTTTAGCAAGGCTAAGACTAAACAGTGTTCCATGTGCAGAGTGAAGATGTGTTAATACTACTTTCTGCAATGGATGTCCCATCACCAATCTCTTACAGGATCTTATCATTTTACTAAGAGCCCTTATTTCACTATCCAAGCCAACCAACTACAAAAAGCTAAATACAGAGCAAACTCTGGCATGTTAATCACTAATTCTATTCAAGTTTGTATATTTGCTAGTTCATCCACTAAAAAAATTTCCCCTCAAATCTCCACAGCCTAATTATAATGGCTACTTTTTTCTACTTTACTAGAGATTAAGTCAAAAACCTGTTAACAGCAGAGTCATACATACTTAGAGTACAAAAAACTGGGCAATTTTCCCTAGCCCCAAACTTGGGAAGCCCCTTGTAGCTGTTACAACTAGAAAGCTAGGTCTTGTAAAGAATCAGCACCAGGGCAAAAATTTAACCTGGCGGGGCGCCTGGCTGGCTCAGTCAATAGAGCACATGACTCTTGATCTTGGGGTCATGCATTCAAGCCCCACGTTGGAGAGAGAGATTACTTAAATTAATTAATTATAAAGCTTTAAAAACATTCAATTGGCAAATACAGTCAGTATCAACACAAAAATCTCCTCCTCTCAAAGCCCTTTTTCATAATGACTAAAACAGTGTACCATTTGTCTTCCAACTTTTAAGGTCCTCTCCATCAACCAGTGAATTTTAAAATTTATATTGACCACTTTAGCAGAATAAATTACAAAGGGAGAGAATAAAGCAGTAAGAAGTAGAGATGCAATTTAGAAATGGGCTTAACATACCACTCAATAAAAGAGGATTCATTATTCAACAAATATATATATTCAGCATCTACTAAGGCTGGAAATACAATGGTTAGCATGCTTCTACATCCTAATATATCCTATTTTTATCCTGGCTAGAAGCTGAGCAGATCACCCTTCAGGACCTCCATCTATAAAATGGAGATAACTATTCTTATAGAAATGAAATGGATTAAATGTGGCACACCGATCTTTAAAACGTTCTGTACTCAAACAAAACACACTTTAAAGACCAAAAGGTTTTCAGAATGGCATGTTTGAAAATAAAGAAAAAAAAAGCAGCAGCAGCCTAGAAAAGTAAAAATATATATAGTAAGCTAATGTTTATTCCTGGACAGGAAGAAGCCTTAACATCTCTGTATCCCTCAAGGTATTTGGCCTACTGCCCTTCATTTAACAAGAGTTCAGTAAATACATGTCACCTTTTCTTCTTCTCTCCCTCTCAGGTATGGAATACTGTAGTTATTTTAATAATCTGGCAAAGGAAAAAGAATGCACAGAAGTAACTAATATTTACTGGTGCCTATTATATGTCAAGTTACTATGTTGGGGCACCTGAGTGGCTCAATCGTTAAGCATCTGCCTCCAGCTCAGGTCGTGATCCTGGGGTCCTAGGATTGAGCCCTGTGTCAGGTTCCCTGCCCAGCAGTGAGCCTGCTTCTCCCTTTCCCATTCCCCCTGCTTGTGTTCCCTCTCTTGCTGTCTCTGTCAAATAAATTAACAAAAATCTTAAAAAAAAAAAAAAAAAAAAAAGTTACTGTGTTGGGCACTTCATCTATGTTATTTCAATTAATTTTCATAGCTACCTTGTGAGAGATTATTATTAATCACAAAACTAGGAGTGGATTTTGATTTTCTAAGAATCAGGTCGTCATAAATCTAAACAGAGAATGAGCAATGGATCTTAATTTGGCAGCATTTGCTTATTTCATATTAAAAGAAAGAACTGAGGGGCGTGTGGGTGACTCAGTCAGTTAAGGGTCTACCTTCAGCTGAGGTCATGATCCCAGGGTCCTGGGATGGAGCCCTACATTGGGCTCCTTGCACAGTGGGATGCCTGTTTCCTCTCCCTCTGCAGCTCCCCCTGCTTGTGCTCTCTCTTTCTGTCAAATAAAAAAATAAAATCTTTAAAAAAAAAAAAAAAAAAAAAAGAACCCGAGGGAAGCCTAGGAAGGAGTATTTTTTTTTAAAAAGCCTTTAACATGAAAAGAAAATGCACCAAAAAAAATACAAATGGCCAATAAATAAATTTGGTAAATATTCAATCTTAGAGGTAATTTTTTAATCCAATGAATAATAAAGAGAAACTGGCCACATTGGGCAAAATAGTAGACATTTTTAAATGTCAAGCTTTCCTTTAGGTAAATTAGCGGTGTCTCCTTCACACCCTTCACAGGCATGGCACGATCTCGTCAGTGTCATCTATCCTTACCCCCAGTGATTCTCAAGGGGCATGTAAGACTAGTATCCTAAAAACATGATCAAAGACATACGCAAGGATTCCCTTTAAAAGGCAATCTTTGCAATAAACAAACATACAAATGAACAGACATTTTTTGCCATGATGTTTACAATAGAGGGAAAAAAGGAGAACCTACATGAGATACAGAACACTGAAGTTCTACTTCAAAATGGCTGACCAAATATGTGTTTACCTTTCCTTCTAAAACCCAATGAAATAAGCAAAAGAATTATAAAAAGGGGTGCCTGGGTGGCTCAGTCAGTTGGGCATGTGACTCTTGATCTCAGCTCAGGTCTTGATCTTAGGGTCCTGAGCTCTGGCCCCACACTGGGCTCCACACCGGGTGTGGAGCCTACTTTTAAAAAAGAAAAAGAAAGGGGTGCCTGGGTGGCTCAGTGGGTTAAAGCCTCTGCCTTCGGCTCAGGTCATGATCCCAGGGTCCTGGGACCGAGCCCCACACTTCGGGCTCCCCGCTCAGTGGGAAACCTGCTTCTCCCTCTCCCACTTCCCCTGCTTGTGTTCCCTCTCTCGCTGTGTCTCTCTCTGTCAAATAAATAAATAAAAATAAAATCTTAAAAAA
>NW_019154107.1:618442-664336 GCF_002288905.1 Enhydra lutris kenyoni | reverse complement strand
TATGGGATCGAGCCCCATATCGGGCTCTCTGCTCAGCAGGGAGCCTGCTTCCTCCTCTCTCTCTGCCTGCCTCTCTGCCTACTTGTGATCTCTGTCAAATAAATTAAAAACAAAACAAACAAACAAACAAACAAACAAAAACAACCTTCACCCATGTCCACTCCCTGCCCTCTTTTTACAGGACTACTGCTAACATTTCTACCCCATCCTGGCTCAAAATCACAGTTCAGAAAAGGAATACTCAATAGCACTGAGGCCACAGAAGTAGGAAAAGATGTCAATAAACTGTAGCTTCCATGAAGAATAGGGAGCCCCACCACCTAAAGAGGTAGCAACTGTACAGAAAAACATTGCATTCCAGGCAAAGGAGAGAACATAAGCAAAGACAGCAAATTTGGGATGTCTGGGTGGCTCAGTCAGTTAAGTGACTGCCTTCAGCTCAGGTCATGATCCTGTGGTTCTGGGATAGAGCCCGTGTTGGGTTCCCCACTCAGCACAGAGTCTGCTTCTCTCTAACCCTCCCCCCAAACCCGGCCTGTGCTCACTCGCTCTCTCTCTCAAAAATAAATAATAAAATCAAGGGACTCATGGGTGGCTCAGTCACTAAGTGTCTGCCTTAGGCTCAGATCATGATCCCAAGGTCCTGGGATCAAGCCCCGTATTAGGCTCCTGCTCAGCAGGAAGCCTGCTTCTCCCTCTCCTACTCCCCCTGCTTGAGTTCCCTCTCTCACTGTCTCTGTCAAATAAATAAATTATTTTAAATAAATAAAATCTCTTAAAAAAAAAAAAGACAGCATATTTGGAACAGAATTTTATACGGAATTCTACATATCCAAGCATAGTGTTTAGGCTGACAGGAAAAGTATAGGAGGCTGGAGAGGTAGATAGAGAACATACCAAAGACAGCCTGACAGGCCATATAAAGGAATTCAGTCTTTATCCTTTCTCTTTCTCCTGTCAACAAGAGAATACAACTGTAGGCTTTCAGACAAATCAGTGATGTGATCAAAATCACATTTTATATCATGCTAGCAACTGTAGATAATGTATCTGGAGTTGAACAAGACCCAGCTATCTACCTTAGGAGCCCAAGTGGATGATAGAGCCAGTAGGAGACTTTTTTCTTCAATTAAGGAGGACAAAGTATGAGGAAAGGATGCTGTACTTCAATGAGACATGCTCATTGTAAGGTACTTGTAAGAATACTCAGGTGTAGATTTCCAGAAGGTTATTAAGAATGAGACTGGGGGCTGGGGCGCCTTGGTGGCTCCATCAGTTAAGCGTCTGCCTTTGGCTCAGGTCATGATTTTAGGGTCCTGGGATAGAGCGCCACATCGGGCTCACGTCCAGCTCTCTGCTCAGTGGGAGCCTGCTTCTCCCTCTCCCTGCCGTTCCCCCTGCTTGTACTCTCTCTCTGTGTCAAATACATAAATAAAATCTTCAAAAAAAAAACAAAAAAGAATGAGTCTTGGAGGAAAAAAATGAGTCTGAAGCTTGAAGGGAAAAATGGGGAAGAATTTAGAAATTTAGAAAAACATCTGCATAGAACTGAGCCTTCGGGTGTAACTGAAACAATGACCTATGATAACACTTGGCCAAGAAGTCAAACCCAGGTAACAGCAGTGTTTACGGAGTAAGTGGATCACAGCAAGCCAAAAGCGGTTGCCGATAAAGAAATGAGAGAGGAGGACATGGAGAACAAAGATGCCAAGGGAACACACACACTGTTACAAGGAGATAGTGATTAACAGTGTCAGGTGCGACAGAAATGTCAAGTAAAATTAGAACGGAATGAATCTACTAACTGCAGCACACAAGCGGTCACAGGTGATCTCAGCAAAAACAGTTTAAATAGCATTGGGGGGCGGGGGGAGCCTAGGTGGCTCGGTTGCTAAGCGTCTGCCTTCAGCTTATGTCATGATCCCGGGGTCCTGGGATCCAGTCCCACATCAGACTCCCTGGTCAGCGGGAAGCCTGCTTCTCCCTCTCCCACTCCCCCTGCTTGTGTTCCCTCTCTTGCTGTGTCTGTCAAATAAATAGATAAAATCATTTTTATTAATAAATAAATAAATAAGTAACATTGAGAATGGGAAGTCAGAGAGCAAGAGCTGACGTTTGAGAAGTTAATGAGAAAAGGTTAGAGTACATATAGAGCATGCTCTCAGAAGTGCGGAGAAGGTTAGAAAGCTAGGAGAGGAGTGCACAAGTGGCTTAGAGAAAGTTTTCTAGGACAAGAATCTTAGGAATAAGATCAGAGAAAAAAAAAAAAAGAAGTCACAAAGTGAGACTAAGGATATAACAAGGTTACTCAACCTCAGCACAACCAGCATTTTAGAACAGGTAAATTCTTGGCTGTGGGAAGCCGTGCTGTGCACTGTGAGATGTTAAGCAGCGCCCCTGGCCTCCCTCCCCCCAGATGCTAGGAGCACACATACCGCCACCCCACGCTGTGACCTTCAAACATGTCTTCAGAGACTGCACAATGTCCCCTGGGGGCAGAAGGGCCACCAGGATACAAGATGAGGAGGAAGAGGGAATAACGGATGGAAAAACACAGCTAAGGAAGCATCACTGAAGCTGAGGGCATCAGGCAAGGGACTGGCCTGGAACAGCAGAAGCAACTCAGCTTCTGAGACAGAAGAGAAACAACAGCTCTGGAGAGAGAGGGACTGATAAATTTGCAGATGGAGCCAGAAGCTGCAGAAAATCCACCAGAAGGCCCTCAATATTCTCAGAGGGATGAAGGCAAGGTCGTGTGCTGAGTATGAGAGCAGATGATCTGGCGGTCTGAGAGGTGTGAGAAGAGTGGCCTGACTTTCTAACAATTAATAGGGCCTGGTAGCTGGCACGTCACAACCAGGAAAGTCCAAATGAGGCTGGAAACTGCCAGACTCCCTTCTTTGACTGAAAATGTTAAAATGCACCTCCCCATATGTGGAAGTCACCTTCTACATACCAATCACAAGCCCAAAGAGCTCACAAGTCTGTTCAAATTTCAACTGCATCATGGAAAGAACAGAATCCTAAGGATTACCTGGGAAACTAACCCATTTTTTAAAATAACATACACAGTTCCTATTACATAATATGAACTGTGTGTTCTACACAACCCATGTCTAAATGAACTTTTGGTGAATAATCTATTCAAATTAAAGAATGCCTGTGGTTGCAATTACTTCCTAGTTCTTAACTGGATGAAATACTTCCTGACCAACATTCAGGAAGAACAGAATAGAAAAGAGTGGCTGCAAAGACAAGGGCTTATTAAATGAGATTCTTCTTGTCACAAGACAAAGACCTTCCTCTTCCTTGTATACAAGACAAAGACCTTCCTCTTCCTTATCACAAGACAAAGACCTGCTCACTCCTGCTGTCTAAACCAACAGCTGCAAACTCAAATGATTATTCGAACAGGAAAGCAGAGATGTTGCCTCAAGTCTCTGCAAGGGAAAGAAGCTGGAAGTGAACCACCAGCATAAAGCCAAGAGATACAAAGGGCTGTCCTTGGATGAATAAGAAAAAAGAAAACTCACACACAGAAGCCCAGCTCTGTGTGTTGAAGGAATGACCAAAACAAAAGGGAAAACCCATCTTTCCTCTACCATAGATAAGGAGTCAAACTCACACTACTCTCCAGTTATCAGAAATCCATCTAAAAATAGATTGAAAACTGCCAGGAACAGTGAATCCAGAGGCCCATTAGAGGAAAATGCAAAACCATTCAAAGAAGCATCCCACAAGCCAGGCACAAGCAAACAATTCCCAAACTGTTACATGTTACAAACCCTGACAAGCAAAACTTGGAGCAAGGAAGGAGGGGCCCACAAATCAGAGATTTCCCTCCTCAAGAACTACAACTAATAATCCAAAGGAAACAAACATAATTATATTTTTAAATGTTCAATAAATGAGAAGAAAATGCCCTTATGAAAATCTAAAAGTAGATCTGTACACATCAAGTTTTACACTGGGCACCTGGGTGGCTCAGTCTGTTAAGCTTCTGCCTTCGGCTCAGGTCATGATACCAGGACCTGGGATCAAGTCCCACATCAGGCTCCCTGCTCACTGGGGAGTCTGCTTCTCCCTCTGCCCTTATCCCCTGTTCGAGATCTCTCTCTCTCTCTCAAATAAATAAGTAAAATCTAAAAAAAAATTTTTTTTTACATGTAGGGGCAACCTGGGTGGCTCAGTCCACTAAGAGTCTGCCTTTGGCTCAGGTCATGATCCCAGCGTCCTGGCACTGGCTCCCTGCTCAGCAGGGAGCCTGCTTCTCTCTCCCTCTGCCTGTCCCCCAGCTTGTGCTCTCTCTCTCTTTCTTAAATAAAATCTTAAAAAAAAAATTAGGGGTGCATGGATGGCTCAGTCGGTTAAGCCATGATCCCAGGGTCCTGGGATCAAGCCCCACATCTTCACATTGGGCTCCCTGCTCAGCGGGGAGGCTGCTTTTCTCTCTCCCTCTGCCTGCCGCTCCCCCTGCTGTGCTCTCTCTGTCAAAAAAAAAAAAAAAAAAATATATATATATATATATATATATATAAAAGTAAAATAAATTTAAAAATAAATCTTAAATTTTAAAAGAATTTATATTTGAAAAAATAGCCAAGTGTTTTTAGTGAAAATTCTCAATAAATGGTTTAACCAAATGACTAGACACCACTAAAGAGAAATTAGTCAACTGTAAGATGTGTGTCAGAAAATCACCCATAAGTAAAAATGGAAAATATTAAGCAACAGGGAGGACACAATGAAAAGATAAAATACATATCTAAATAGTTCCAGAAGTGGAAAATGGAGAAGCAATATTTCAAAAGATAATGGCTAAGATTTTTTTTTAACAACTATAGGCATCATGAGTCTTCAGACTGATAAAGTATATGAAATAAAAGCAAAACAAAAACAAATCTAGAGATATCATAAACTGCAGATCAAAAACAAAGAGAAAAACCTTAAAGGTAGCCCAAGGGAAAAAATAATTACCTACACATAAAGAAATAACGCCTGAACTGGCGAAAGACTTCTCATTAACAAGAATTTTTTTTTCATTAACCAGACTTGTCAAAATACAAGGGAATAATATTATGAAATTGCTGAGGGAAAATAATTGTCAACGTAAATTCTGCAGCCAGCTGAAAAATGATTCAAGAGAAAACATGAAGACATTCAGAAATACCAAGACCAAGTTTATTACTAAAATGCCCTTAGTGAAAGAACTACTTAAGAACATTCTTTATAAAAAAGGAAAGTGAACTCAAAATGGAGAAATGGAGTGAATGAAGAATGGTGAGCTAAGAAATTTGGAAAACATGTTGATGAGTAAACATGCACTATTTTTATAGGCTTAAGGTGCCTTAGATAAGACAAAACTAAAGCATAAATAACTAACATGGAAAGGGGGATGAGGGTTAAAAGGTAAACCACTCTAAAACTTTTGCCTTATTCAGGAGGTTAGAGATATTAAGTTGAGACTTCGTTAAATGTGTGTGTTAAAATTTTAAGGGTAACCAAACTTCTGTCTTCCACCCTGGAATAAGAAAGCTGAAAGGAACATAGCTGCCCACACTTACAATGAAAAAGAGCTGGACCGATTTCAAATTCATGATTTTCTTTAAACCCATCACAGAACAACCAATTGGTTCAAAATCTTAGGAGAGGAGGCCTGCAAGGAGACAGGAGACAGCCTTGTGCTCACCTGGGGCAGACTGCCGCTGGACACTGAAAAGAAGAGTGCAGCTACAATAATTGGCAAGTTGATAAAAACCCAACATGGCTTTGCTGAAGGGACAGTGAAACCACTGGGGAGGTCAGAGAAATTGGGGAGACCCCAACCTTCTGCAGGATCTTCCTCCACCAACCCCACAAAACACTCACAGAGAGGAAAGAGCTCTAAGGATGCCCATTGTGATGCAGACCCAGTGGTGGGACAGGGGAAGGGAACTGCAACCAAGCCTCAGAAGCGAGAGAAGTCAGATCCTTCTCTCCGTATCTCAGCTAAAAAAGAAAAGTCTCATCAAGGCCAGTAAGTGCTTCTACCCTTACAGCGCTGGTAAAAACTCATTGCAGCTGGGGAAAGAGATGGGCACCCTACTCTTAGGAGAAGGGCAGATTACACATTGAGCCCACCACAAAAGCCAGGGTTGGGGCAAGGCTTTGGGACACTGAAGAGGCCTAAACCCGAGGAGAGGTTTAACCAGAACAACACTCCCCACCATCAATCCCCACCTCCAAGCTAACCGGCTTCCAGTAACCAACTTCAGGTAAACAGCAGCATACTACTGGCAGAGGAACAGGAGAAAACAGGATCACATAAGGAGACCCTCTCTGTGCCACAGTTCAAAAGAAACACCTGAAACTTAAAATAAACCAAACCCCGGGGTGCATATGTGACTCAGTCCATCAGGCATCCAACTCTTGGTTTCAGCTCAGGTCATGATCCTGAGGTCATGGGATCAAGCCTTACATCAGGCTCTGCACTCACCTGGAAGTCTGCTTCTCTCCCTCTGCCTCCCCGCTCACACAAGCGCACATGCACACACTTTCTCTCTCTCAAATAAATCTTTTAAAAGAATAAATTAAATAAATAAACCAATTCCCACCCCAATCACAAACTATCTCTACGTGAATTTGAAGCCTGAGGTACACTAAGGGTAACCACAGCAACAACCAAACTCAAACCCAGCCCAACCCCTGACTAATTCAAAGCCTTGCCCAAAGGCGTAGCACAAGGAAAAATGTGCCCATTTACAAACATAAAAATTATATACCTCAGTCTCTACTATTCTACAAAATAAGTCAGCCTTGCAACAAGAAAAAAAAATCACAAGACATAAGAAAAGGCAAAGAAAAAACAACACTCAGAAAAGACAAAGAATTGGAGCGCCTGGGTGGCTCAGTGGGTTAAAGCCTCTGCCTTTGGCTCAGGTCATGATCCCAGGGTCCTGGGATCGAGCTCACATTGGGCTCTCTGCTCAGCGGGGAGCCTGCTTCCTCCTCTCTCTCTGCCTGCTTCTCTGTGATCTCTGTCAGTCAAATAAATAAATAAAATCTTAAAAAAAAAAAAAAAGTTAAAAAAAATATTATGAGTAACATGTTTAGAGCTCTAAACTAAAAGAAGAACATGCAAAATCAAGGATAATTCAGCAGAGATGCCAACTGTAAGAATAAAATGAGGGGTGTGGGGGGGGGCACCTGGGTGGCTCAGTGGGTTAAAGCCTCTGCCTTCGGCTCAAGTCATGATCCCAGTGTCCTGGGATCGAGCCCCACATCGGGCTCTCTGCTCTGCAGGGAGCCTGCTTCCACCTCTCTATCTGTTGCCTCTCTGCCTACTTGTGATCTCTGTCTGTCGGATAAATAAATAAAATCTTTAAAAAAAAAAAAAATGAAGGGTGTGTGGCTGGCTCAGTTAGTAGCGCATGTAACTCTCAGTCTCAAGGTCCCAAGTTCAAGTCCCATGTGGGGCTACTTAAATAAATAAACAAACATACATACATACATAAAAGTGCTAAAAATGAAAAACACAGTTAAGAGAAATGAAGAGTTCCTTCAACAGTTTCTTCACTAGACTCAACTCAGCCAAGCAAAGAATCCATGAACTTGAAAATTAGTCAATAGGCATGACCCCAACCAAAACACTGCAAGAAAACATAGTGAAAAACAAAACAAAAACATTCAAGAGCTATGGGAAAATGTCAAAGGTTCTAACATACTGATAAATGGAATCACAGAAATAGAAGAATGGGACAAAAGAAATATTTGAAGAAATAATACCTGGAAATATTCCAAAATTAATAAGATACCTAACCAGGGACGCCTGGGTGGCTCAGTTGGTTGGGCGGCTGCCTTCGGCTCAGGTCATGATCCCGGCGTCCTGGGATCGAGTCCCACATCGGGCTCCTTGCTCGGCGGGGAGCCTGGTTCTCCCTCTGCTTCGGCCTACCACTCTGTCTGCCTGTGCTCATGCTCTCTCTCTCTCTCTCTAACAAAATAAATAAATAAAATCTTAAAAAAAAAAAAAAATAAGATACCTAACCACAAATCCCAAATGATCAGAAAATAGGAAGACAAACACCCTTCACCCCATAAAATTTATTGCCACTACTCAGCACCAACATCCCTTGAGGCTGAATTCCACAAGCTCTGCCATTGCCACTTATTAAAAAAAAAAAAAAAAAAACCAAGTGGGGGCCAGATAGTTGAGTTCCAAGAGTATGTGATTTTTTTTTTTTTTTAAGATTTTATTTATTTATTTGACAGAGATCACAAATAGGCAGAGAGGCAGGCAGGTTGGGGGGGAAGCAGGCTCCCCGCTGAGCAGAGAGCCCGATGCCGGACTCGATCCTAGGACCCTGAGAGCATGACCTGAGCCGAAGGCAGAGGCTTTAACCCACTGAGCCACCCAGATGTGTGACTCTTGATCTCAGGGTCGTGAGTTTGAGCCCCAGTTCAGTATAGAGATCACTCAAATAAATAAAACTTAAAAAAAAAAAAAAAACACAAAATCAAAACACCTCTGTTAATATGACCACCAGGTCATCAATTCAGCTACACATGATGGCCACCTCACAATGCTCTCCTCTATATATAAGTCTCACTCTGTGTAAATGACCGTTGAAACCTAGGTCACAAACCTACATCCTAGCTTTAAGAGATTGAGGATGTGACTTTTCTGGACAAGTGGGACCCATAATATGAGAAATTACCAAAATGTAGAGAAGATATTTAAAAGTCTAAGACAGCATGCTTAAAAACAGGGGGCACCTAGGTGGCTCAGTCAGTTAATCATCAGAGTCAATTTTGACTCAGGTCCTGAGCTCAGGGTTGTGAGATCGAGCCCCACCTTGCACTACACGCTCAGTGTAGAGTCTACTTGAGATTCTCTCTCCCTCTCTCTCTGCCCCTCCCTCAACGTGCACACACATGCACTCTCTCTAAATAAAGAAAAATCTTTAATAAATAAATAAAAACAAAAACAGGGGCACATGGCTAGCTCAGTCAGAAGAGCATGTGAGTTGATCTCAGGGTTTTGGGTGCGAGCCCCACCTGGGTGTACAAATTAGTTAAAAATAAGTAAGCTTTTGGGGTGCCTGGGTGGCTCAGTGGGTAAAGCCTCTGCCTTCGGCTCAGGTCATGATCCCAGCGTACTGGGATAGAGCCCCGCATCGGGCTCTCTGCTCAGCGGGGAGCCTGCTTCCCCTCCTCTCTCTCTCTGCCTGCCTCTCTGCCTACTTGTGATCTCTGTCTGTCAAATAAATAAACAAAATCTAAAAAAAAAAAAAAAAACCTCAAAGCATATTTAAAAAAAAAAAAACTTTTTTTAAAAAGCTATGTTTAGGGGCACCTGGGTGGCTCAGTCAGTTAAGCATCCAACACTTCGTTTCAGCTCAGGTTGTAATCTCAGGGTTGTGAGATCGAGCCCTGCATGAGCCTTGGTGCTCAGCACAGTCTGCTCAAGATTCTCTCCTTCTCATTTCCCCCTCACTCCCCTCCACCCCATGTGTGAGCACATTCTCTCTCTCTAATAAATAAGTAAATAAAATATTTTTTTAAAAAAGATCACATTCGGGGCGCCTGGGTGGTTCAGTCGGTTAAGCAACTGCCTTCGGCTCAGGTCATGATCCTGGAGTCCCGGGATTGAGTCCCACATAGGCTCGCAGCTCCACAGGGAGTCTGCTTCTCCCTCAGACCTTCTCTCCTCTCATCCTCTGTCTCACTGTCTCCTTCTCAAATAAATAAATAAAATCTTTAAAAAAAAAAAAAAAAAGATCATGTTCAAAAAAATTAAAAGATTAAATAAAAACAAGGGGCACCTGGGTGGTATAGTCAGTTGGGTGTTTAACTCTTGTTTTTGGCTCAGGTTGTGATCTTGAGGTCATGAGACTGAGTCCCAGGTCAGGTTCCGCACTCAGATTTGGGTTTCTCTTTCCCTCTCCCTCTGCCCCTCCCCTACTCCCGCACACTCTCACTCTCTCAAATATTTTTTGTTTTATTTTGTTTTTAAAGATTTTATTTATTTATTTGAGAGAGAGAGAGAGAGAGCACAAGCAAGGGAGAGGAACAGACAGAGAGGGAGAAGCAGGCAGCTGAGCAGGGAGCCCAAGAGGGGCTAGATCCCAGGACCTAGGATCATGACCTGAGCCAAAGGCAGACACTTAAACAACTCAGCCACCTAGGCTCCCAGTAAATAAATCTTTAAAAACATTTTAAAAAGGGGGGGGGGGGGGGGGGGGGGCTGGGTGGCTCAGTTGGTTAAGCGACTGCCTTTAGCTCAGGTCATGATCCCAGAATCCCAGGATCAAGTCCCATATCAGGCTCCCAGCTCCATGGGGAGTCTGCTTCTCCCTCTGACCTCCTCCCCTCTCATGCTCTCTCTCACTCTCTCTCTCAAATAAGTAAATAAAATATTTTTAAAAAATAAAATAAAAATGGGGACACCTGTGTGGCTCAGTTGGTTAAGGAGCTGAGTCTTGATCTCCACTCAGGTTGAAATCGGGTTCCGTGCTCAGTGGGGAGTCTACTGGAGATTTTTCTCCCTCTCTCTTCCTCCTCTGGCTATCCTCCACTCTCTCCTCTAAAATAAATAAACAAACCTTTAAAAAAAAACAAAAATAAAAAAACCTTTCATCTAACCAACTAATGTTGTAGAGTGGATTCTTTAGTGAAATCACAGCAGAGGCCATTTTACAAGGCACATATTTTATCTCACTATGGGAACACATTTAAAACCAGCCTCCCAAATAAAATCTTTTTAAAAAAAATGTTGGAGAGGGGCGCATGCCTGGGTGTCGAAGTTGTTAAGCATCTGCCTTTGGCTCAGATCAGGATCCCAGTGTCCTGGGATGGACCCCCACATTGGGCTCCCTGCTTGGTGGGAAGCCTGCTTCTCCCCTTCCCACGCCCTCTGCTTGCATTCCCTCTCTCACTGTCTCTCTCTGTGCCAAATAAATAAAATCTTTTAAAAAAATAAAAATTTGGGGGGCGCCGGGGTGGCTCAGTGGGTTAAGCCTCTGCCTTCGGCTCAGGTCGTGATCTCGGGGTCCTGGGATCGAGTCCCGCATCGGGCTCCCTGCTCAGCGGGGAGCCTGCTTCCTCCTCTATCTCTGTCTGCCTGCTTGTGATCTCTCTCTGTCAAATAAATACTAAAAAAAAAAAAGTTGTAAAAAAATAAAAATTTTTAAAAAATAAAATAAAACCAGCCTCCCAGGGTGCATGGCTGGCTCAGTCAGCAGAGCTGCAACTCTTGATCTTGGGGTCTTCGGGTCATGAATTTAAACCCGATGTTGGACCTAGAGATTACTTTTTTTAAAAATCAATAAATAAAACCAGCCTCCCAACCTGAGGGACATGAACAGTAATCTGGAGGTGTGTGAAGTCTTATGGTAAACAAGCAAACACCTTCACAGAATGTCAGTTTTTGCTTAATGTACAATGCAGATATATAGAAGCACACCTATGCGTGCATACACGAGTTTGTTATGAAGCAGAACATAGCATTTCAATGAATTCATGCAATAAATCATGAAAATACTTAAAAGAAATGTCACTCTTCTAGTTGCGAATTTTGGCCTCCCCCTCATCTGTCATACTGTAAATGGTGGTAGAAAAGTTTCAGGGGTGCTACAGGGAGCCATTAGCACCTGGTTACACATCAGTGTGGATCCAACACACAGTTATGTCCAAGAGCACTGACCAGATACAAGACAAGCATGTCTGTTGGGCTAGCAGAGAGGAAGATCCACTAGATAGGTACCTGACAGAAAGGAGAAGCCTCGAGACAAGGAAGAAGGCACTGACACAAGGAGATGGGGAAGGGGGTCAGAAAAGATGCACCTTTCATAAGAGAAGTATTTGTCGAGCATTTCCTATGTGCCCGGTAACGCCCTAGATGCTGAGGCTACAACAGTCAACACCATGCCTCCAGGAACTTACAGCAGAAAACTGATACTAGCCATTTATCCATTTTACCAAAGGCCCATCCCTATTTAAATTCCTAGTTTCAGTATTTCCTATGTATACATCTATGTATAACATAGGAATTCAGGAAAATTCAGACACTGAATTTTCCTATGTGAAAGTGAAAATGGACAGAAAAAAAGCCAAAAGATGGCCATAAAGAAAGAAAAGATAAAAACATCAAAACAGAGCATGGGTGGCTCGTTTGGTCAAGAATCTGCCTTCAGTTCAGGTCATGATCCAGGAGTACCAGGAGTGCCAGGATGGAGCTCCCTCTCCCTCTGCTCCTCCCTCTGCTCCTCCCCCTGCTTGTGCTCTCTCTCTCTCTCTCTCATATGAATAAATAAAATCTTCATTTAAAAAAAAAAAAAAAAAGGCATGCAATACATAAATCCATGTTACTTCTTGCTATTTTCCCAATTTTACATGCTCATTCTTCGACCCATGTCTTTGAATACACTATCTGCTACAAAACCCCTTCCTTTCACTTGACATTCTGGGCCTCCTTTAAGACTCTTCACCGAAACTCAAGAATCACACTGCCTTTCCCAGTCCCCTTAAGTCTGCATTAAGTGAACCACTTCAGGCCTAGAGTACCAGCACCCAGTATTTCCATCTGAATATGCTTATCACCCTGCACTTTAGTCATGGCTCTTTGCCTCTTCTGCAGGATTACAAACTCCATGAGGGCATAACACTACAGCTTGGCTTTGTATCTCCATCACCTACCATGAAGCTGACACCAAGATTTTCAAATCATCACCCTTTAAGTCAGAGAAAGACAAATGAGGCCTTCCCTTCCCAACCCTGGGCAGAAGGATAGACTCAAGAGCACAACTCCAAATCAAGGACAATCACTGGATGCTAGAGAAACAACTAGCACAAAAACATCACTGTCAAACTCAAAGAGCTAAAATGAGGCAACTCTTCTAAAATAAATGTTCTGGGGGCGCCTGGGTGGCTCAGTTGTTAGGCATCTGTCTTCGGCTCAGGTCATGATCCCAGTGTCCTGGGATCAATCCCCATATCTGGGCTCCCAGCTCAGCTCCCTGCTTCTAACCTCTCCATCTCCCACACCCCCTGCTTGTGTTCCCTCTCTCGCTGTCAAATAAATAAATAATCTTTAAAAAAATAAAATAAAATAAAATAAAAGTCCTGGGCTGAATAGGAAGCAAAAAAGTAATGTCAAAAACCATTGCAAACTTCAAGTTACCAGCACAGGGGCGGGGGGTGGGGGTGGGGGGCGTTGATTAAGGCAACACAGAGAGAATACAGAGCAGGTATAGAATGGTCCAGAAAAAGCCTAAGAACTCAAGGCCAAAGTAAGCTAAGTTAGAGGCTGCATCAAAATAGATTTCAAAAGAAATACTTGAAGAAGGAGGTGATGCTGTAGTTATTCTTTGTATATATGTGGAGGACAAAACCGTGCAACAGCATTCTCTACAGGCACAAACAGCTTTACATCAAAGAAGACTTCATTACTCGATCATAAAAGCAAGCAAAAATTTAGCATGGCTGATGAATTCCAAAAAGAAGTGAGCATGTAGGAACACATACTGTAGAACGAGAAAGAAACAAATCAGCATATATAAAACCTTTGTAGCACTTTTATACATATAAGCTCACTTGAACATAAAAAGCTCAACAGAGACTAGTTTAATATAAAAGATAAGGTCACAGAATGTGAATCAGATTTGGAAATGGCACTTAATGACCAAAGATCCGTATTCCTACACAGTATTAACAAAATTCTCTAAAAACATTATAGGTGCCCAAATGAGATTTCATAACATATGAAATAGCATAAATACTGAAAATATTAAACTAGACCTAAGACATTATATTTGAGGGGAAAAAAGAATAAAGCAAATTTAATGCTGATATTTAATGAAACATTTCATTAAAACATTAAATACCTTGAGCAGATTAAAAGTGGGGGGGGTGGCAGTGAGGAATTTTAAGTTTAAATATGGAAAAGAGCTGACACTATTAGAAAAAAAATTAACTCGGTTATAAATAGAAATGACATTCCTATATAAGGTTAACAGAATGGTGAAGGATAAAAGGAGCCTTTAGAAAATCAAGGGTAATTTCTACAAAAACAATGAAAAGACTATCACAGATGACAATCAATCAAAGAAGCAGTTGCAAAAATTTTAGTGAGATGAGGGAAGAATATTTTACCTCGCACAGATTATGACCTTTCTGGTAAATTATCAAGGTTCCATTGAGCTAAAACTCTGGGGTTTTGTTTTGTTTTGTTTTGGGGAGGAGGAGGGAGCATTTCATTTCCTGTCACACCCCTGCTTAAAACCTTCAATAGTTTGCCAGAGGACTTTGGACAAGCTCAAAAACCGAGTAGATGGCCTACCAAGCCTTTTTAGGACTTGGCCCTTACCTAACTCTGCTTCACCACTTGCTTCTCTACTTTCCAGTCATTTTGGATTTATTTTCAGTTCTTTAAAAGGTTGTTTTTCAAAAGCCTCTATCTCTCTCACCCTGCCTGAGGGCATTTGTACCTGATGGCCAGGAAAACTTATTTCCCCAACTAGACAGGCCCTTCTCATCCTTCCTGTCTCACTTAAATGTTAACTCCCCAATGTAGCCTTCCTACCTGCTCCCCGCAAGGACAGATTCCAATCCCTACCCTGTTACATAATCCCATAGCGCCTTGTATTTTGCTTCTGACTCAACCTGAAACTATAAATTCTCTAAGGGCAAGGCCTCCTTAAAAAAAGTGGGGGTGGGGGGACTGGTGGCTCAGTCAGTTGAGCATCCCACTCTCGGTTTTGACTCAGGTTATGATCTCACAATCTCAGGGTCATGGAATAGAGCCCCAAGTAGGGCTCCAAGTTCAGCATGGAGTCTGCTTGGATTCTTTCTCTCTCTCTCTCTCTCTCCCTTCCCCCCCGACCCCTCCCCCAGCATGCACATGGCTCTAATAAATAAATCTTTTTTTTTTTTAAGATTTTATTTATTTATTTGACAGAGAGACAGAGATCACAAGTAGGCAGAGAGGCAGGCAGATAGAGAGGGGAAAGCAGGCTCCCTGCTGAGCAGAGAGCCCAACACGGGGTTCGATCCCAGGACCCTGAGATCACGACTGGAGCTGAATGCAGAGGCTTCACCCACTGAGCCACCCAGGCGCCCCTCTAATAAATAAATCTTTAAAAATAAATAAATAAATAAAAAATAAAAAAAAAGAGGGCGCCTGGGAGGCTCAGTGGGTTAAGCCTCTGCCTTTGGCTCTGGTCATGATCTCAGAGTCCTGGAATCGAGTCCCACATCAGGCTCTCTGTTCAGCAAGGAGCCTGCTTCCTTCTCTCTCTCTCTCTCTCTCTCTGCCTGCCTCTCTGCCTACTTGTGATCTCTCTCTCTCTGTCAAATAAATAAATAAAATCTTTTTTTAAAAAATTTTTTTAATTAAAAAAAAAAAAAAGAAAAAAAGAAAGAAAGGGCAAGCCTTCATCTTTTACCTATCACCCTATCCATCTTCCACCACAGTTTGGTACACAGAAGATAGTATTTGTTAAATGAAGGACAGATCCACAGGATGTAGGACAGGTTATTTTAGAAAGAAATAATTGATAAAGTATGAAATACCAATTTGCACAAAATTAGATTTTGTCTATCTCAACTGTTTTCCATTATTAACAATTAAAACAAAACCTTCTTTTGGGGGAAAAAAAAACCTTTTCATTTGCAATACTAATCTTAAAATTTTAGTGGTAATATTACTAATAACAATTACAGTACTAGCAGGGCACCTGGCTGACTCAGTCAATTCAGCATGCAACTCTTGATCTCAGGGTCCCGAGTTCAAGGCCCACACTGGACACAGAACCTACTTAAAAAAAAAAAAAAAAAATTACAGTACTAGTAATTAAAGTTAATACATTCTGTGAGAGACTAACAAACCAGATGGGGTGTGTGGATAAATTCTAGGATATGAACCAACTTTTGTAATCTCTGAAAAATTCTATCTATCAGGAAACTAGTTTCCACCCAGCCAGTATCAGAGTGATTGGGCAAACCCAAGTCAGTAAGCTGTGCTTCAACTATTACTTATCACCATTCACCATTTTTTATCTGCCATATCTTCCTTAAGTGAATGTATGTGTGCTTAATCTGATTATTACGATAGGATCTTACACTGCCAAGAACCTAATCTTCAGGCATAATACAAAAGACAAATATAAAACTGAGATCAAAAATTGCAACTTATCTAGGGCCTGTGGCTGGTTCAGCTGGAAGAACATACAATTCTTGATTTCAGGGATTGTGAGTTTGAGCCCCACACTGGGCGTAGAGATTACATTAATAAATAAACTTTAAAAAATAATAAAGTTGCAACTTACAAAAAAGAGGGGTAGTCCTTAAAAATAAATAAATAGATAACATATTCATCTATGTTTTTCTTAACTTCCAGAAATTAAAGTTGGCACATTCAAAATGCCTATTTCCCTCTAATCAAAAAGGTTACACTGTCAGAAAGCACTTCATTATGTAACTATTTGACATTAGATCTTTCTCTTACAAAGAATACAAAGTAACAACAGAATCATACAGCCATAGCTGTTAAACAGTTAAAAAAAAACAAAAAGTAAACCTGCTTCAAACCAGTTATAACTGAATTTACAGTAAACCATTATTATCAGAGCAGTGCTGTGTCCAATCTGTTTGTTATTAAAAATCCAGACAAAATCTACCACTCAAGGAGTTATTGATTTACCTGCCTGGCACTTGTAAGGGTCACTTTCTATAGAGAAACATTCAACTAAAAGCAATGAAAGTTTGTTTCCAAAACACTTTACACTTCCAACCAAAAACTGCCTTCTTCTATTCTATTATGTGTACCCAAAAAACAACATCCCTAAACTATCCTATCAACAATGTCCATCTACACATGCAGTACATTGAGCAAAGGTGAGCAACTGGGAGCGTGGAGATCAGCCTATGCTGTACAAGTCGTTCCCAAGGTAGCTTTACTCCCACACCTATTCTTTCAGGGTAACTAAAAAGAAAATGATGCAGGCAGGAAAACAGCTGTAGCTACGGTACCTTGCAGGTTGTGTCTAAATCCCACAAGCGACTGTTTAGCTCTCTTAATGATGGGTCTTGTAACACACACACATAATCACAAGAGGCTTCAAGTAGCAGAAAATTCTACTTTCAAACAGAAACATTTTTGTCAGAGTCCAACTTCTATGTATTAAGAAGCAACAATGACACATCTCTGTAAACTTCATTTACCTCCAGGTTTTATTTCACTTAAGTCATAACAATTACAGAAGAGATACCCATCTGCAAATTGTAGTGGCTGCCATTTAGAGTGCATCTAAACCACAAAACTGAATTCAAGGAATATCTTCACCACCTTTATTAGTGTAGCAAATTTAATCAAAGTCAGTCAAAAGTTACAGTGGAACATGCAGAAACATGAAATACCAAGTAGTTAATTAGAAACAGCTACATCATTTTGGGTGTAAATAATTATGTACAACCTTCATTTATGAAGAAACAGAATTAGTGACCCTCCATTATAAAAGTCTACCCTTCCTGGGGCACCTGGGTGGCTCAGTGGGTTAAGCCTCTGCCTTTGACTCAGGTCATGGTCTCAGGGTCCTGGGATCGAGACCTGCATCGGGCTCTCTGCTGGGCGGGGAGCCTGCTTCACCCTCTCTCTCTGCCTGCCTCTCTGACCACTTGTGATCTCTCTCTGTCAAATAAATAAATAAAATCTAAAAAAAAAAAGAAGTCTACACTTCAGTTGTCCTATCCATAAGTGCTGATGGATCTGAGTCCAGCCTCCTCCCACATGACTAAAGGTCAGGCGGCCTTACCGATGTAGTTAACCATACAGGAGGCATATTTAGACCTCTAGTACCACCCCAGAAGTGACTTTTCAGTAGGACCTCAAAATATGTTTGCACAATCAGATTCCTAAAGAGAAGCAGAAAGCATGTTTTGAAGAACACAGGTTCAAGTCAGACGGATTTGGATGAAACTGCCTCTGCTACAGCCTAGCTGGGTAATCTGAGCAAATTATTTTCTCTCTGAGCCCATCTGATCAAATGTTTAGGAAAATAAGGAAAATATCTACCTCACACAGGTATTGTGAGAACACAAATACACACATCTATCCACGCAAATGAATTATTTACTATAGCATCTGGTCTTCAGTAAGGCTCAGTAAATACCACGTTATAACTTAATTATTATAAAGACTACCCAAAAGAGAGACCACTCCCAAAACATGACCTTAATTAGAACTGTTTCCAACACAAATGTTTCTGAGAGCTTAATTCAAAATGTTGACAATCAATTTCAAAGACCTGAATGGGCTAGGTCCTTTATTTTAACCTTGTAAGTAATTTTCTGTTAATTCCAAAATCTTCATTGTCTAAATGTTATCAGGTTCTTTAGGTAGAAACTCCTCACTCAGTTTTCATACCCACTGAAAGAACTGCACCCAACTTCATATCTCAGTATTACGAAGTAAATGTACAAACTTGAATAAGAAATGAGGCCAAACCTTTGAGTAATCTAGCCATCGTGCGCTGCTGTATATGAAGGAAACATTCTAGAAATTATCAATAATTTAAATCCAAACACAAAAGTGATGCATTGTCAATAAAACATTTCTAATGTTGAGTTTAAGACTTAATTGGAAAACCCTCCCAAACAGAAAGTTTAAACTTAGTCTTTTAATTGCAGTGTTTTCCTAAGTTGAAATATGTGACCCAATTGACAACATCAGATGATAAAGAACCTTTGAGATTCTATCTCCTTCTCTACCAAGGAATTTGATGCTACAAAGAAAAGAACCTTTGGAATCAAAAACAATCAAATTCTGAGTAAACAGCCTTTTACTATGTAGAAAGCAAGTCCACACTTAAAATTTTGCTATTCTCATACCAAAGTTAAGGGTTATCTAAAAGATTTCCCTCACATTTTGGGTCTGTGTATGTGGGTGGTTTCTTCTAAATGCCTTATTATTTGGTATCAATTTATCACATGAAAAAGTCTTGTCCGCACATTTACTGCCAAAAATAAAGCACTAAGCTAACATACCTTCTCAAACCTAGAAGAAATAAAAGAGATAACTACCAAAGTTATCAAAATGGAAGGGAAAAAAAGGTGAACTTTTAACAGACGTTTATTTTCTTGGTTCACTTCCTTACAAATTTCCTACACCCATATTCTTAGATATAGCTGAATTTTCTATCACAAAGTAAACTGAAACACAAATCATAATGAAAGGTTAAATTTCTGCAACAGAAGCCACTGTCATTTCCAACAATGCAACTATTGTTGAGTCTCTCACAGATTCTTGGACACAGTGGTGAAGCAAGGCTAGGGGGGGAAAAAGGCATACTTGAAGGAATTTCTCCACTTCTGTATTTTAGTTTGTAATGGAACAATACTGCACCTTCAAAGTAGAAATACCATGTAAAATGTGGTTCTCATTAAATGACTTCCTTAACCCCATGCAACATATCTGGAACAGAATACAACTGATTCGCAATCAGTCAACCTTCTATTACTCATCTATGCGAGATGGCCCTGCAATTTCCCTCCATGGGAGCCTTTTCTTCTAAAACCCCGGGGAATACTGTAGATGCCACACTCCGATTTAAATGACTGCAAGAAAATTGCAGTGAAAATAACGGCAGATTTAGTCTGGGGAACTTGCATAAGTCTCAAAAACCTGAAATAAGGGGTAAAAAAAAAAACCCTTCCACAAGCCCCTAAATCATGACTAAATTATAAATCTGACCAGGAAAAAAGAAATTCTCTCTGGAGAAAGAATGTTTATTTCTAATGTTTTTTAACATATCAAGTTTTGTTTTAAAAAAATTAATCTTAGGAAACATGCCACATCAGCAAACCTAGAATACAAGACGCACATATTTATACACACACACATGCATCAAATTAATCACTGCATTATGTTTAAAAGGCAAGACAATTCAACAAGATTTGACACTCCAGTTGAAGACCCTCCAAACTCTTCTGAAATGGTCGATTATTTAACACTCTCGGAATGATTAACTTTATTTAGCATGCCTCTTTTGGAATTTTATTATTTAATACAGTCAAACCGATTTTTTTTTTCATCTTATTTAGGTTTCCTTGTACTTGCGAAATGCTCAGCATACACTGTGCTGGCAGCTTTAGTTCTGCAGCCTCTTTCTTCTGGTTCCTTCCCCCCTCACCCAACCCCCCTACCCCCCACCCTGAAAAAAAAGATTTCCTTCCCAAATGTTCTCTTCTCTGCATTTGTCAACAGAAACACCCACTGGTGGTGTCAAACTGGTAATACTGCTGCAGGCTTCCTTACTCCTGTTCCAGCGTGAACGCCAAAAATGCTCAAACCTAAAATAGTACTTTTAATAAAGAAATTAGAAAAATTGCTAAGATACTCAAGTACCATGTTCTCAAAAAGAGGCACACCTTTTTAAAATATGTATTATTCATGAACCGTAATTGGGCTGCTAAATGTAAGATTATACTACCCCCCCAACACTAAACACACAAGTAAACATAGGTTCTTCACATTTTACGAATAAAATGTTTTAAAACACTTAAGTTAAAAAAAAAATTACATCTAAATGTCGTTCACATATAATTCCGAATAGCCTCCGTAAAGATGCCTTTTTTGTAACCCAAGAGCAAGAAAGGCGCAAGCTGGAAATGTTACCTAAAACGACAATCCTATTCTATACATATGTACGTCTCCCGTTCCAGCCAAAAGCTCTCAGACAAATTAATTTGTGTAATCTCTTACATTAACTACATAACCATTACGTCCAAACAAACCTAGTTCAGATTCACAGACGGAAATTATTCTGTGTCTGCAATACTTTCTAAAATCAGCCTAAATTTCAGCCAATTAAAATAGATTGTGTTAACAGAACACTGACCTGCAACTACTTAAATATCACAGCATCCGCCTAATCTTGCCGTGGAGATACTAAGGTCAGGCATCAGTGCTTTCACACTCAAGTGAAGCGAAGAAAGAAAAAGGAAGAAAAAAAAAAAAAAAAAAAAAAAAAAAAAAAAAAAAAACCCTCAAGGAAGATCTGCCTTTACACAGAAAGACGTTCGGGTTATTTTTCCCCCAACGTGGGCATAAAACGTGTCAATGCGAGAAGGACCTGTTCGTTTGGAAATGGTTCCAAACCCCAGGATTTCATTTCTATGAGGGTCCAAAGGCTACGAAGGTCTGGGAAGCGGCCAATTTCTGCTTCTCCCCACTATGCCAGTCGGGAACTTCACAGCAACGCCTGAAACTTGTTGGGAGGAGGCTGGAAGAGATGCGGGGCAGGCGGTGGGTCCTTCGCCCACCCTCGCGGACAGCCAAGGTCAGTCAGCAGGGCCCGGGCTCCAGCCCCGGCACGCAGCCCCCGGCGGGTCCCGGACTCCCTCCGAACTCGGGCTGGGGGCTCCGCCGCACAGGCTCCTCCTCGGCGCCGGCGGGAAGGGGCTTCCCTCGCCGCAAGCCCCGGGGAGCTCTCGCCGCGGGGGCGGCGGGGCGGGGACGCCGCAGACCCGCTGCTGAGGGGAGCCCCGCTTGGCTGCCGCGACCCGCCGCCCCTCCTCATATCCTCTAATCTCCCCACGCCCCAAAATTCAGACCCAAACTCTCGCCGGGGAAGCCCTTCCACTGGCGCAATGGGGCGCTGAGGAGGGGGCCACTCCAAACTGGAGCACCCTCGTCGCGTCGCCCTGTTCTGGGGGGACCTGCGCCGCCGCCCCTTCTCACGTCTGCCCGGGGGGACCGGGTGGGTCCCCTGTCTCAGAAGAAGATGGGTGGCGCGAAACCGACGTGGGGCACGAAGGCCTGATGGGCGGGTGGCGGCTCAACTACTCACCCAGCCGAGTCCCCCACCTCCAGCCGGGGACCCCACAGCTCCTGAAGCCGCCGTCGCCGATTTACCTTTCCCAGTGGCACGGACAACTAATGGAAACCTCCGGCCCCGCCCTCTCGCCGAAGCGAACGCGCAGCCTAATTTGCTAACTGGCCCGCCCTGACCGTCCGGTTCGGGCCAATAAAGAAGCTTCGAACACCCAGCCAGGTCCCGCCCCTGCCCCGCCCACTTCTGGTAGAAACCAATGCGGAAAGAGCGCTCGTCCTCGAGCTCGGGCCCGCGCGCCCCGCCCGCGCCGCTCGTGCTCGGCCCCAGAAGCCTAAGAAGGCTGGCTTCTTGTATAAGCTCGCGCGCGCGCGCTCACGCGCGCGCCGCATCTCCTCGCGGGCCAGGTTTGGTTGTCCAGCCAGGCCCCAGCAACCTGGGCTGGGAGACTGGGAGGGGCGGGGCCCGAGCCTCGAGCGGTCGCGGGGAGGGGTTTGGGGGGCAGGGTTGGGGGGGGTGGGGGGAGGGGGAGGGGCGGGGAAGATCGGGACTAAAAAAGGGGCGGGGGCGGGGGGTGGAGGGCCAAAGAGGCCCGGGAACCCTCCTCTCACTGCGGGGGAAAAAAAAAGGGGAACCCTGCCTGCGGCACAGCTATCCTGGCCTCCCTCCAGAGGGACACGTGCGGGGGGGTCGGGAGGGGTGGGTCGTGGAAGAGCGCAGAGAACACATTTGGGGTGGGAGCCGAGGCACTACTTGGAGATAAAGGATGGAGGACGGTTTATCTCTGTCTTTGGTAAAAATGATATCGAAGTCCATTGCAGCTTCTGCCCAACTGTTGGCAGCTGTTCGTGCACACTCACACGCGCACATACACACACATTCACACATAAGCTCATCCATCAGCCTGCGGTCCCTTGGGTGAATTTGGAGCAAAGAACTAGTAGCCTGAGGATTCCTTACACAGCAGCTGGATGCATGCAAAAAGGCTGTTGCAGCAGAGGCATCAACCCACAGTTCAGGTCCAATGCTCCGCCACACAAGATTCCCCAGCTGGCAATGAAGTCATCCACCCGACCAGCGGAAATGTAAAGATCTTAACACCTACCAAGGATCAGGTTTCCAATGAGGATAAGGAGATGATGAAATGGAAAGAGATACATTTCCAATGCCACTTTTTGAAAATTAAGAAAAATAATCATCTTGTTTAAAGGCATTGTGGACAAATCTCTGTAAAGCTGCATAGTAATTTCCACTTAAAGCAAAGAGGGAAAATGGGGTTTTTTCTGGTTTGGGAAAAGCACAGAAAAGCAGTCTATGAGGTCATAGCAGCCACCAAATGAGAAATAAGCAGTACTGTGCAGTAATGGGAAATAGATACCTTGGATTAAATCCACTTAATCTATTCCTGTCGTGAATCTGGTAACAATATGTAACAGCATGCTGGGTTTGGCCACTTGTGGTGCCAAGACACTAGGGTTTTCTTTTTCATAGCATGGTGACTATTTGATGAGGGAATGAAGGTGCCTGTTTTCCCTTCAGCTTTTCAGGAAGCGTATTAGAAAAATTTTCAGGTAGGAAGAGTGAATTAGCAGTGAGGGGAAAATGGAGTCAGAGCCAACAGCAGATCTCTGTGGAGTCTCCTGCCTCCTCCTGATGCAAAGTAACAGTGCCATGACCTAGAGCATCACCCAAGTGGAGCCAGAATTCCTGGGCCAATCCTGCCATTTTCATCCCTGTGTGTTAGTACCTTCGAGCATGACTTCTCAATCAAATGAAGAATGGTTTATCCGTATAGACTGAGAAAAACCAATAACTGAATATTCATTGATACAGGTCCAGTTTAGTTTTAAGTGGTGATATTAGATGTTTTATAATGTGCCCCCCCATATGTAACCATGACCTTCCACTTAGGAACATTTACTTTGATCTGGTTTTGAGGACTTGGTGAAGGGTTTCTTGGAACCACATCCAGTTCAGTTCATGGCAATATTGATCAAAAGTATATATTTTCTAGGCCAGTAAGAGTTAAAAAGTACCAGGCTGCCATTTAACTGAGCTCTTTTCTTATGTAGAAAGAACACTAATACTTAACCACTGAATGAATGCCTGCTCTGTGCCAAGAATTTTACATACATTTAGAGCTGCCAGATAAAATACAGGAGGTCTGTTAAATTTGAATTTCAGATAAGCAGTAAGTAACTTTTTAGTGTAAGTATGTATTTTTATCCTGGATACATGTGGAACAAGTGTAGAAGACTAAATAAGCTTTCTAATCATTGTCCAAAAAATCATTTTTTGAAATTGCCCCTCTGGGCCCAGACCTCAGAACAAAATTGGGATCTGGGAGAAAAGCTTAAGAACCAAATCAATGTGTCCCTGTGTAGTGTTTGTAGAAAGAGGTGCCCATACTTACACTGAAAAATCTTTGGCTTTTTATCTGAAATTCAAATTTAACTGGGAATCCTGTATTTTTTTATTCGGTAAATCTGGCAACCCTACATATATTATTTCTGAGGCTCACGATTCTCTGAAATATCTTCTGTTAGGTCACCTTTTTCTAGACGAAGCCAGGGTGGAAAGTGTTTATCAGTCAATCAGTGACTAAGTCCCAATTAGACTAAAGGAAAGGACTTAACATCCTATGATTTGAGGGAAACATTTTCCTTTCTACCCTGCTGGATGAACAGGCATTCTGGCAGCCATTTTGTGATTGGAAAACCAAACTTTGGTCAGAGTCGAAAAATAGAAAAAAGAAGCAAACAAAAAACCTGGGTTCTTGATGACAACACCGAGTTGCTTAATTAAGCAAATTCTGCCCTTGCCTTGCATTTAAGACCCGTTTGAGTCAAAGTTTCTGTTAGATGCCTCAAGACTATCCCACTACAGAGCCCATGTGTGCTACTCATTATTGGTCTCAGTAATAAATGAATAAATGTCCATCAAGATGTAAGACATTGTTATTCTGGTTACACATTGGACAGGTCTGGAAGACTAAATAAACCTTCTACTCATTGTCAAAAAGCATTTATTTTGATATTTATCTGGCAGGGAAGATACCAAGATCACGAGGTGGTTCTCTCGGGGCGAGTCTTGTCCACTACACTCAGGTCATTCTGACCCCAGTGATTTCCCCAAATGTGGGAAACTCAACTGCAACTTCTGTTGGTGTGCTGGGGGGGAGGGGTGGCAGTGACACGAAGCATATGTGAAATGCCTGTTGGGCTTAGACCTCATAATGCAATCAAGATCTAGGAGAAAAACTTAAAAATCAAATCAATGTGTAAATTTTTTAAAGATTTTATTTATTTATTTTGACAGAGAGAGAGAGAGAAAGAGTGAGAGCACAAGCAGGGATAGTGGGAGAGGGAGAAGCAGGCTCCCCACTGAGCCCCTGGGAGCCAGATGGGGGGCTTGATCCCAGGACCCTAGGATCATGACCCAAGCAGAAGGCAGATGCTTAACCAACTGAGCCACCTAGGCCCCTCATTGTGTAAATTTGTAGGTTTTGTAGGAAGAGGTGAGCCTTATATTCCTTGGCCCTGCTCAGAGCTTAAACCAGACTGTCACATCTTACATGTTTTCATTTAAAGTTCATGCCATTTGGGAAAATGTCATTTTAGAAACGCGAATCCAGTACCTTATTTTAAACTATTAAAACCTCTCCCCTATCCTCCAGGCACTAAGTTTAACCACAAACAGTGTGGAAAGAACAGAAATGTCAGCCTCAAAAGACCCAAGAGGGAAAAGCACACCAGAATAGAATACCATACGAAAGTGGATGGCTGGCAAAGCAGTGTAGTTAAGTGGCTAAAACCATAGGCCTGGGAGCCAGATTGCCTGCATTTAAATGCCAGGTCTCGTTATGTCCCTGGGCAAATTGTTCAACTTCTCTGTGCCTCAGTTTCTTCCTGTATAAAACGGGTAGATGATGATAATAATAGTTCTCACCACGGGGTGCCTGGTTGGCTCAGTCGGTTGAGCGGTTGAGCGTCTGCCTTCGGCTCAGGTCATATTCCCAAGGTCCTGGGATCGAGCCCTGCATTGGGCTCTCTGCTCATGGGGGGAGCCTGTTTCCCCCTCTCTCTCTGCCTACCTCTCTGCCTACTTGTGATCACTCTCTCTCTCTGTCAAATAAATAAATAAAATATTTAAAAAAGAAAAAAAGGATTAGCTGTTACTGAGCAGTATCAGTTCTGGGGGTGGTATAAACATGAAGCAGTTTACTTTTCTCAATCACTACTTTGAACCATGTATTTTATTATGTATAAATGAGATATAATATCCCATTAGTTTCAGGTGTGCATCATAGTGATATATTTTTATACACTGTGAAATGATCACCCCAGTAAGTCTAGTTACCCTCTGTCAATGTACGGTTAATACAATATTACTAACTGTGATACACACATACCCTCACATATATTTCCTATGCTGTATAAGACATCACCATAACTTATTTATTTTATAACTGGAAGTTTATACCTCTTAATCCCCTTCACCTATTTCACCTAAGAACCATGGTTTTTTTTTTTTTGTGGTTTTTTTTGTTTTTTTTTAAAGATTTTATTTATTTATTTGACAGAGAGAGATCGCAAGTAGGCAGAGAAGCAGGCAGAGAGAGAGGAAGGGAAGCAGGCTCCCCGCTGAGCAGAGAGCCCAATGCGGGGCTCGATCCCAGGACCCTGGGATCATGACCTGAGCCAAAGGCAGAGGCTTTAACCCACTGAGCCACCCAGGCACCCCTAGAACCATGTTTGTTTGTTTGTTTTAAGATTTTATTTATTTATTCGACAGACAGAGATCACAAGTAGGCAGAGAGGCGGGGGGGGGGGAGCAGGCTCCCCACTGAGCAGAGAGCCCGACGCGGGGCTCGATTCCAGGACCCCGAGATCATGACCCGAGCTGAAGGCAGAGGCTTTAACGCACTGAGCCACCCAGGCGCCCCAAGAACCATGTTTTTATGGCAAATTCGCCCTTCATGTCCCTTCTCATCTTGCATAGTTTTTCCGACTTTACAGTCTTTTTCTGCTATTAAAAATCAATCCAGGGCGCCTTCTCAGGTCATGACCCTCTATGCCTTCCCTAGGCATTTTCCTCTAGCCCCTCATCTTGGCTGTAGTTGACCTTTGTGTAGAGGGCATCTGAATGACAAGTGTAAATCCTCCTTCTAGTTCCCATCCCCAGAACCACCACCCACAGACTGTAGCTGTCACTTCTCCAACAGAAGCCCTCCTAAGTGCAGGCAACAGGAAAAATCTCTCTCAAGATACTTTACCCATTTGTCAACAACACACCAAAAACAAGCCAGAATCTCCCAAGGTTAACTAAATAAAAGTGAGAGTTCCAATAACTCAATGAACGACTCCAGCATCCTAAAAGCATGTTTCCATGTTTACTGCCTGGATCTGAATAACAGTTTCACTGGTTCAAGTAGTGTGTGACTTTGAAGTTACTCTCTCTGTGTCTTGGTCTCCTCACCTGGAGTAGGGGAATAATAACAAGTTTTTATGAAGATTAAGGTAGGGTTAGATGAGTTCATGTATGTAAGGCGCTTGAAGCAGTTCTGGCTCAAGAAACTGATCCATAAATGCTAATTGCTATCATTATACACCAGGCATTGTGTATATATCATCTCCTTTAATCCTCGTATTGACTCAATGAGTGATGTCTTAGTTTGGGTTTCCCCAAAGGCAGACCCTGAGACAGTGATGTGAGTGTAAGTAGTGTTATTTGAGAGTCGATCCCAAGAAACACCAGAAGATGAGTGGGCTAGTGAGACAGGGAAGAAAAGGAAGCCAGTAAGAGGTGTGTTAGCATGGCACTTAGCACTGTGGGCGACTGGAGCTCAACAGGATTTGCTGGGAACTGCTGGGAGATGATGTAGAACCTTCTCCCCTTCCAGGAGAGAATACGTTAGTGTCTTAAACCAGATGAAACCATATTTCCCTAGCTAAACAACAGTTTATTCATCTTCCTTTAGAAATAATATTAATCAGTGGAACCTGGTTGGCTCAGTTAGTTGGGCGACCAATGCTTGATTTCAACTTGGATCATGATCTCAAGGTCATGAGATCAAGCCCCGTGTTGAGCTCCATGCTGAGTATGGAGCCTGCTTGGGATTCTCTCTCTCCCCCTGCCCCTGGGCTCTCCCACACTCTCTCTCTCTCTAAGAAGAAGAAGAAGAAGAACATTAGTCAACATTTATTGAGCATTTTACATGGATTGTCATTTAATCCTCACGATATCCATATAAAGTCATGTAGCGGTTTTAAGATCTCCTCACAAAATTTCCCCCCTACTCCCGTCCCAAAACGTAAAGCTAAATTCCCCTCCCTTTGTGTGTGGACTACACTTAGTCACTCCTAACAGATAAAATATGGCAGAAGTGATGGTCATAGAGGGTTATGACCTGAGACCAAGTCAAAAAAGGGTTTTACAGTGTCTTCCTTGTTCTCTTGGATCACTCGCTATGGGGGAAAGCCCGCATACTGTGGGGACAGTCTCAAGATTCCTTATAGAAAGAACATGGGGTGAGGAACTGAAGCTTCCCATGAACAGCCAGCGAGAAACTGCCAACTGCCATGTGAGGGTGCCATCTGATAAGCCGTTCCTCCAGCCCCAGCGAAGCCTTCAGGTAACTGCAATCCGGAGAGATCCGGAGCCAGAACCAGCTGGCTAAGTCACTCCTGAATTCCTGACCCACAGAAACTATGAGATAACAAATGTTTCTTGTTTTAAGCCACCAAGTGTTAGGGTAATTTGTTACACAGGAATGGGTAACTCATGCAAGTGGATTTTATCTCCATTTTTAGACACAGTTTCAGTAACTTGGCCAAGCTTCCTCAATCAGTAAGCGGTGGAACCAATATGCAGACCAGACAACAGATTCCAGAAACCTAATCCTTAACCACTAAGCTCTACGCTCTAAGCGTTAGAAACCATTTATGTAACGGTGCTATGTGCCAGGAACTTTCCTTATACTATCTCATTTACTCCCACAGCAGCTCTGCAGGAAAAACTTTTTCCTGCTTTTCACAGACATGAAGGCAAAGTTACTATCTTCTTATGCGATTGAGTGGTAAGGATGTGCATGAAAGTAGGCGAGGGAAGCGGCTCTGCTATCCACCTCATTTTCGTCCTTTGCTTACTTGCCTACCTCAAATGTGTGGTGACTTGAGAAGCACTTTAGTAATATCCTTCCCTCAAAAAGTTTTGAAAATTTAAAATGACAGCAGGGCGCCTGGGTGGCTTAGTTGATTAAGTTGGTTAAGTTCCTGCCTTCAGCTCAGGTCATGATCCCAGGGTTCTGGGATCGAGCCCCTCATCGGGCTCTCTGATCAGCAGGGAGTCTGTCTCTCTCTCTGCCCCACCCCTACCTGTGCTTGCACGCTCTCTCTCTCTCTCAAATAAATAGACAAAGTCTTAAAAAATAAAATAAAATGAACTCAAATGATGCCCTTTCCTTGAATACATGCAGATAGACTAATATGTAATATGCAGTATATAATATTTATCTCAAGATTTTAATTAAAAATGGAAAAATTAAAAACACACACAGCATTTAATTTGTAAAGAAAACAAATGAGTTCATAGAGTCTAAGTATTAAGAAGTAATAAAATGGCTGTGCCTTTCATTTCCTAGCTTTAATATCGGACCCAATTCAGTGCAATTTTACAGCCTCTCTATAAGGTACCTTGGAATTCTGGGCTAGTTATGTAAAAACACACACAGTAGAAAACATATTGATCTTGCTTCTTCTCAAATCCATAAAACAATTCTCAGTCTCTTAAAATGTTCTAGTACAATGAGTCATTGGCAAACATTGGTCTTCTCTGTCTAATTTTATTTGGTGTCTACATGACAGAAAGCAGAGGGTGGGTCAGGAGCAACAGCGGCTCTTCTGGGAAAGGTGGGAGAATCTTCCAGCAGGCCTCAGTTACCCAGTTTTGTCACCTGTATTGATCAATGCACTGCACTAATGGCTTTCCATTGAAAACAAACATTATGTCTTATTCATTTTTGTTTTGCCAATGCCTTAGGACAGGACCTGATGCTCAAAAAGCATTTGCTCATTGAAGGAATGAAATCAGTGAATGGATCAATGAGCTCCTACGTCATTTTGTGCCGTGTTGATAGAGGAAAATTAAGGATTTAGACAGTTACCTAAAGAACAAAAGAAGGATGAACACAAAAGTGGTAGGCAAATGAAGGCTATACCATTTGGGAGAGGCAGGTTGGAATAAAAAAGTGCAGACACTGTAGAGTGAGCCTGATCTACCTACACAATTGTCTCAAGTCAATTTCATTGACTTCATTTCTCTAAAAGAAATTCTTGACCAGCTTTACAGATATAAATCCAATATGGTTTCCAACATGCTTAAGGAAATGAAAAGGTACAATGAAAAGAAAATGAAAAATGATAGCCTTTTCACTATCAAGGGACACAATTATCCAGTTCAAAATGTATAAGTTTTTATTACATGCTCAAGCAAAGGCAAAGATATGATCTGAAACGCATTAAATAATATGCATCGCAGAGCACAATCTTTACAGACTTTGTTTCTCCAGCAACTTCTCTACTAAATTCTCATAGATTTCATTTTTAAGACAGTGACAAAAGATCAGGTCCACCTGATTTTATATATTTGTTAAATACAAGATATATTAAAATAAGAAGAAAATCGCCCACATTTTTAAACAGAACTCAAAATATGTGTGCTGACATCAGTCACTTTGTAATGCATTTTTTTAAAAAGGTGGATTTGTGGAGGAATAGAAGGATGGATGCATGGATAGATATGAGATGAAGCAAATAAAGTAAAATGCTAATTGTAGAATCTGGGTGATGGGATGTTCACTGCGTAATTCTTTCAACTTTTATTTTGAGCATTTTGATAAAAATATCAGGGAAGGGGCACCTGCGTGGCTCAGTTGGTTAAACGTCCGACTCTTGGTTTTGGCATAGGTCATGATCTCAGGGTCCTGGGATCGAACCCCAAGTCGGGCTCCATGCTGGGCACAGAATCTTTTTGTCCCTCTTCAACTGCCCCACTCCCTTCTTGCTCTCTCTCTCTTTCTCGCACTGTAAAATAAATAAAATCTTTTTTTTTTAATGTCAGGGAAAATACTACTTTGATGGAAATATGTATTTTGCTCTATGATTTCTAGTTCAGCATTTCACTCAAAGTTAGGACCAAATCACTGCTAACCAGTCTTAGTATTCCAGCTTAACTAGGACCAGTAACACACACACACACACACACACACACACACACACACACACACACGACATAAATCATTAAGTTCCATTGTGATGATAACCCCCAAATAGATACCTACATGTCTACATGTCTGTAGGATTTTCAGCTAAGTCCACCCATCACCTGCACTACGAAACCTTCCAAAAATTGGCTTAAAGGGGCACCTGGGTGGCTCAGTGCTTAAGCCTCTGCCTTCGGCTCAGGTCATGATCTCAGGGTCCTGGGATCGAGTCCCACATCGGGCTCTCTGCTCTGCAGGGAGCCTGCTTCCTCCTCTCTCTCTCTCTCTCTCTCTCTCTACCTGTCTCTCTGCCCACTTGTGATCTCTCTCTGTCAAATAAAATCTTAAAAAAAAAATTGGCTTAAAGCTGCCCCAGGTGAGATAGATAGATAGATCGATCGATCTTCTCATTTATTTTATTTCTTATATTTAGGGCTATGCCTACCCGTGTGTTAGTCTTCTGCAAACCAGACAGAAGTAAGAATTATATGGAAGAGGGGCGCCTCGGTGGCTCAGTGGATTAAGCCGCTGCCTTCAGCTCAGGTCATGATCTCAGGGTCCTGGGATCGAGCCCCGCATCGGGCTCTTTGCTCAGCGGGGAGCCTGCTTCTCTCTCTCTCTCTGCCTGACTCTCTGCCTACTTGTGATCTCTCTCTCTGTCAAATAAATAAATAAAACCTTTTAAAAAAATTATATGGAAGAGTAAACCTAGCTGGATACACTCCGATCCTAGAAAGTTGCTCAGCATATGCCTTCAGGGTACCAGAAAAACAGACTTCCATGCATAAGTTATTTTAAAGAATGTTAGCTTCTGAGGGGTGCCAGGCTGGCTCAGTTGGTAGAGCATGTGACTCTTGATCTCTGGGTTGTGAGTTCAAGCCCCTTGTTTGAAGAAGACCTTACTTAAAAAAAAAAAAAAGTTAGCTTCTGAGATGTTATAGCTACCAAGTCTAAAAGGGGTAGTTGGGAAAAAAAAGATCATGAGGATAAATAGAGGGGCACCTGGCTGGCTCCATTGGTAGAGCGTGCAACTCTTGGTCTCGGACTTGTGGATTTGAGCCCCAGATTGGGTGCAGGCATTACTCAAAAATAAAATCTCAAAAAAAGAGAAGACAAATAGAAAACAATCTTTAAATGTGGGAAATTGAGGGTATGAAGGATAATAAATGATCCCTATGGCAAACTGTATTTTCCAAAGATGATGGCTGCAACTTTACCACTCATCCCACATGTTCTTCTTGCAACGTGACTTTGACACTCTTCCCTTAGAGAAGTCGGCGGGGTTGGGGAGGGGTCTCTGTCCCCTTCCCTTGAACCTTGGCTGGCTTGTAATTGTGGTGAAAATGACACTGTGTGATTTCTGAGGCCAGGTTTCAAAACATAATATAGCTTCTGCCTGGTTCTTTTGGGGAGTTGTTGGGTTTTTTTTTTTTAACTTTTTTTTTTAAGATTTTATTTATTTATTTGACTGAGAGACAGAGATCACAAGTAGGCAGAGCGGCAGGCAGAGAGAGAGGGGGAAGCAGGCTCCCTCCTGAGCAGAGAGCCCGATGTAGGGCTCCATCCCAGGACCCTGAGATCATAACCTGAGCTGAAGACAGAGGCTTTAACCCACTGAGCCACCCAGGCGCCCCGAAAGGAAGTCTTTTGGGGAGTTTATTGCTTTTATCCAGCTACACTGTTGTGGGAAAGCCCAAGCCACCCTACGGAGATGGAGAGGAACTAACGCCCAGTTTCAGCTCACCCAGCTGATTCTGCCTGAACTAGGTGACAGCCAGTCCACACCAAGCCCTACTCAAATTGAGACTGATAATCCAAACAAGTCATTGGAAGCCACTGCGTCTGGGGGTAGCTCGTTATACAGCAGTAGGAGGCAAAGATTGCAACCACCTGACATCTATCAATAATCTAACTATTTCACTTAAACCGATTTTGCTAGTCTTTTACATATGGAACCTTTTTTTTTTTTCGTGAAAATTGCTAGCAAATGGTCAGGTTGGCTTGAGTTCATCCATCCAACAAAGATTAATGAAAGCCTGTGATATAGAAAACACTGTACTTATCACAGTGGGGCTACATAAATGGAGCAGTCAATCATCATAAGCTATATTTTCCTTATTATTTCTCCTCCAAACTGCTAATAAGCACGGACTTAATCAAAAAGTAATTGTGAGAAAAGATAGAAAAGTCTGTTACTTTCCTGATTTATAAGCAAGGCAATCAACTCCTGAAGACATCGCATAGCCTAACCAGATAAAAACGAAACTCGTTTATTTTCTAACTAACCAGTTTCACAGGTGTATGTAAAAGATAAAACTTCAAAACTTTGTGGAGAGGAGATTACAAGGTGCCTTGTCTGTTCACTGGCTTCCAAGCAAAAGCAAAAGAGTACCTAATGAAACATATCAACTAAATGGTTGCAATATCTCACTCCCCTTTGGAAACGTTATCTATTATGAATGCATTTACACAAGGTAAGATCAAGGAATTGCATTCGTGCTAGGGGCCCCAACTTCCCTTTTCTGCTCCTTTTTCCAAGCTCCACATCATCCCAGATTCATAACCCCTGTGTATTCTCCATCCTCTCCCTTTCAAAAGTAGCTCTGGGAAAAACACCTAATGAATTTTTTTTTCTTTTTTAAGATTTATTTATTTATTTGAGAGAGAGAGTGAATGAGAGATAACATAAGCCAGGAGAGAGGCAGACGGAAAGGGAGTCCGATTCGGGACTCAATCCCCGGACCCTGGGATCATGACCCCAGCCAAAGACAAACGATCAACCAACTGAGCCACCCAGGAACCCCAGCAAAGGTTTTTTTTTTTTTTTTTTTTAAGACATGGGCAGGGGCGCCTGGGTGGCTCAGTGGGTTAAAGCCTCTGCTTTCAGCTTGGGTCATGATCCCAGGGTCCTGGAACTGAGCCCCACCTCGGGGTCTCTGCTCGGTTCTCTGCCGGGTTCTTTGCTCAGCGGGGAGCCTGCTTCCCCACCCCTCCCCACTACTTGTGATCTCTCAAATAAATAAATAAAATCTTAAAAAAAAATAAAGACATGGGCAAACTGTGATGTAATGTTTGGCGAAAAAAAGCAAAATTTATGTGATGGTAGTAATAATGGCCATTTGGGGGGCGATTGCCATGTATAGGCATTTTACATACATTATGTCATTTCACAACATTTTAAAAAAAGATTTTGTCTATTTGACACAGAGAAAGAGAGCATGAGCACAGCAGGGAGAGCAGCAGGCAGAGGTAGAGGGAAAAGTAGGCTCCCCGCTGAGCAGGAAGCTGGATGCTGATCTCAATCCCAGGACCAGGTCATCATGACCGGAGCCCAAGGCGGATGCTTAATGACTGAGCCACCCAGGCATCCCTCATTTAGCAACATAATAATTCTTACAGAAACCCTGTGGGACAGGTATTATCTTCACATCACAGGTGAGAAAGTGAAGCCTTTAAGAAAGTTTAAGTTTCATGAACATGTGAGTTCACAAAGGAAAGTTTTTATTTTTCTTTTTCTCCCTCATATTCCCAGGGCTACATAGTAGTTATTTTTTGAAGGAATGAAAGCTTCCTCACTAACAAGGAGCAGAGACAGAATTCAAAACAAGAGTTCATGTTTTTAATCACAACACACAGCTGCCTCTCAGAAGCGCAGCGTGAACTCAACTATGGGGGAAAAATATTTGTTTATATAAAGATTAGAGGGGTGCTTGTGTGACTCAGTTGTTAGATGTATGCCTTCAGCTCGGGTCGTGATCCCGCGGTCCTGGGATCTAGCCCCGCGTCAGGTTCCTTGCTAGGTGGGAAGCCTGCTTCTCCCTCTCCCACTCCCCCTGCTTGTGTTCCCTCTCTCACTGTCTCTCTCTCTCTCTCTCTGTCAAATAAATAAATAAAATCTAAAAAAAAAAAAAAGGATTGGCAGAGCATCCCACGCCCTATAAAGTGCGCGGTCACAACTCCCCACTGTCCCCCAGGTTCCCAGATCTGTCCCAGCCCCATTTATCAGCCTGCCCCTGACCACTTACTATTGTTGCACACCTCTATTCCTGACACAGAAGCTTCCATCCGCACCTTGATATTAGGAAAGTGACCATTTCCACTGCCCTGCAGGTGGGGAGGAGAGAAGAGGAGGATCTATAGGGAGATAAACCCCTGGCATTCCAAGTCGGAATCTTCAACACATTTTTCCACAGACACACTGCTGTCATAAACCAGTATTTGGGTTCTATGATACTACTGTGCTTCTGGAACGTTGATTAAATGTGCTTTTCCAACCTGACCTGGGCCCTTAATCAACCTCTACAATTCTGTCTCTGAGAGAAAATGCCATTGATTTAAAAATAAAATTTGGGGATGCCTGAGTGGCTCAGTCCATAAAGCATGCAACTCTGGATCTCAGGGTTGGGAGTTCAAACCCCATGCTGGGCACAGAGCTTACTTAAAAAAAAATACACAGTTATGGGCGCCTGGATGGCTCAGTGGGTTAAGGGTCTGCCTTCGGCTCAGGTCATGATCTTGGGGTCCTGGGATTGAGCCCCTCATCAGGCTCCCTGCCCAGGAGCAGAGTCTGCTTCTCCCTCTGCCTGCTGCTCCCCCTTGCTTGTGCTCTCTGACAAATAAATAAATAAAATCTTCAAAGAACAAAAAATAAATAAATAAACTTTGGGAGAAAATCTTTGTGAGATGAAGCCTCTCCTTCTCCTTCTCCTCCTCTTTCTCTCACACACACATTTATGTATACTGAGCATTAATCAAAGGTTATAACCCTTGCAAGTTTCTAAAAATATGAGTTTCAGATAATACAAATTAAATTCTTTTATCCATTCATTAAGTTGCTGTAAATTCCTACAGACTGAGAGAATGTACAATGAAGGAAAGCTGTGTGCCACCCTTGTGGCACCGTGCTCAAGGGACACCCCCGTGCCCCCAGCCTGCTCTGAGCTCTGCAGCTCACCAGCTGGACAAGTGATTTCACTTCTTTAAGTCTGGCTTTCCTCATTTTTTTTTTTTTTTAAAGATTTGTTCGTTTATTTGACAGAGAGGGAGTATGAGCTGGGGGAGAGGCAGACGGAGAGAAATCCTCAAGCAGACTCCCCACTGAGCCCAGAGCCTGAGGTGGGGCTCGATCTTATGACCCTGAGATCATGACCTGAGCTGAAACCAAGACTCAGGTGCTTAACCGACTGAGCCACCCCAAGTGTCCCTAAATCTTGCTTTCCTCATAATTTCACCTTCCTCGGATTAGTTACAGTTCAGAAAATATCAGGTTATGGGGCACCTGCCTGGCCCCGTCGATGGACTCGACTCTCGATCTCAGGGCCATGAGTTCTAGCCCCACGTTGGGTGCAGTGATAACTGAAAAATAAATAAACCTAAAAAGAAAAGTGTCAGGCTTTATTACCATAATGCGACTGCCAGTGAAACGACAGCAAGCAGGCCTGTATTAACTCAGCAACTGAAAAAGATTTCTTTGCCTCTATTTCAGATTAAATATGTCAAATTGGGGAAAAGAATTAGTCATAGTTAAACAATTTGAGGGAGCAGTGGTGCCAGACTGACACCATTTGGGAAATCCTGTCTCTATTTAACGTTTAATTTCTTTTTTTTTCTTCTTTTTTTTTTCTTTGCATTTTGTCTGCTGAAAGCATCCAGTTGTAGTGGTGTCTGTTACTCAAATACCTAAGTCATAAAAATGTGCAAATCATAGGCAAAAAATCCTGACCTCGCACTTTCCAGTTTTGCGCACCTTGCTTCTTTTTTAACCCACAGAAAAGTTAACACCCCATACAATCCGGTCTACACACTGAGTGATGACGTTCAAAGCAGCACAGCCCAGCCTCCAAACGTAACTAGACTTCACTGGAGTCCCTAGAACATGACAAATCAGGCCCAATTTGCAACCCTCACAATACTTATAATCCAGTTTTCTTCTCCCCATCATTTGCGACATCTCTCCCATCATGCAAGTGCCATGGATTCTTTCTTTCATCTTTTTAAAAAGATTTTATTTATTTATTTGAGAGAGAGCAAAAGAGAGAAAGAGATAGGGGCGCCTGGGTGGCTCAGTGGGTTAAAGCCTCTGCCTTTGGCTCAGGTCATGATCCCAGGGTCATGGGATCGAGCCCCACATCGGGGCTCGATCTCTCTCTGTCAAATAAATAATAAATAAAATCTTTTAAAAAAGAGAGAGAGAGAAAGAGATAGCGAGAGAGAGCATGAGTGGGGGCATAGGGAGAAGCAGGCTCCCTGCTGAGCTGGGCGCCTGATGCCAGGCTCCAACCCAGGACCTGAGATCACAACCTGAGCTGAAGGCAGACACTTAACTGACTGAGCCAGGCAGGCATTCCCCGTGGTTTATTTCAATCCCTCATTCTCCGCTTCAATTTTTTTTTTTTTTAATAAACTCTATGGCCAATGTATGTCCAATGCTTGAATTCATGACCCCGAGATCGAGAGTCATATGCTCTGCTGACTGAGCCAGCTAGGTGACCAAAACCTGGCTCTTTTGGCCACAGCCCGCTGGTGCCTATGACTGGGTCCCAGTGTACTTCATGTCTCCTCACTCGTGCCTCTTCTCATCACAGAAATGTTCACACCACTTCCCATGAGACTCAGTCGTCAGTGCGTGGAGTTACAACACTGTGTCCCTTCAAGAGAGATACGGCCTCTCCCACTGTACTTCCTAGCGGGGCCACCACACAATACCATAAACTGAGAGGCTCGAACCACAGAAATGTATCATTGGACAGCTCTAGAGTCTAGAAGTCTGAGATTCTTCTCATCTCAGCTTTGTTCTTTCTGAGAGCTGTGAGGGAGAATCTGTTCCCTCCCTCTTCCCTAGCTCCTGGTGGGTTGCTGGCCAGTCTTTGGCTTTCCTTAGTTTGCAGATGCGTCATCCCAATCTTTCTTCACACGGCGCTCTCCCTGTGTGTGTGTCCAAATTTCCCTTTTTATGAGGACACTAGTCACATTGGATTTGGGGCCCATCATACTCCACCATGATCTCATCTTAACTAATTCTGTCTGCAATGACCCTATTTCCAAATAAGGTCACATTCTGAGGTTGGGGGGTGTTAAGATTTCAACATATGAAAGGGGGGTGGGGTGGATACAGTTCACTGACCGCTTAGCTGGACTGAGGTGGAAGGTAAAGTATGGGGCCTTGGGAGGCTGGGTACAAGGGGGGCAAACAGGTTTAGAGAGTCTGGGACCTGGCCCAGGTTCCTGTTTGGAACAACATGGGTTATGGAGAGCCAGAGGGACAAATGTAGTCAGAGTCACTGGAGACTCCACTGGAAAGATCAAATAAAGACAGTTGTTCCAAAGGCCAAGACAGGATCTAGATTGTTTTGAAAGCTAAGAGTTATGAATCAGAGGGAGTCTGAACTGGGATGAAAGAAAGAAAGAAAGAAAGAAAGAAAGAAAGAAAGAAAGAAAGAAAGAAAGAAAGAAAGAAGGAAAGAAAGAAAGAGAGAGTGATTGATTCAGGAACTTTAGAACAATAGACTTGGCAGAAGGTCAGCATGAGGCTTAGGTATTAGCAAAGAATACACTAAGGTGTTTCACTGGGTAATCAGCTTCTACTGGGTGTTCAGTGCTATTGTGTAGTCTTCTAGTTATCTCTGTATCCAACACTAACACACCTCTTCAAGGGGCACCTGGCTGGCTCAGTTGGCAGAGCATGTGACCCTTGATCTCAGGTTCATGAATTCAAGCCCCATGCTGGGTGTAGAGCCTATTTTTTTTTTTTAAACAAATCTTTTTTTTTTTTTAAAGATTTTATTTATTTATTTGACAGAGAGAGATCACAAGTAGGCAGAGAGGCAGGCAGAGAGAGAGAAGGGGGGAAGCAGGCTCCCTGCTGAGCAGAGAGCCTGATATGGGACTCGATCCCAGGACCCTGAGATCATGGCCCGAGCCAAAGACAGAGGCCTAACCCACTGAGCCACCCTGGCGCCCCTGTAGAGCCTACTTTTATTTTTTATTTTTATATTTTTTTAAATTTTTAAAAAAGATTTTATTTATTTATTTGACAGACAGAGATCACAAGTAGGCTGAGAGGCAGGCAGAGAGAAAGGAAGGGAAGCAGGCTCCCTGCTGAGCAGAGAACCGGAGGCGGAACTCGATCCCAGAACCCTGGGATCACGACCTGAGCCAAAGGCGGAGGCTTTAACGCACTGAGCCACCCAGGCGCCCCTAGAACCTTTTAAAAAGGAAAGAAAAAGACATCTCTTCAAAAGCTTTCCTCTTGCTTCAAGCGCCCAGTTCTACTTTCTTCTCTTATCCCCAACTCATGTCCTCCCCTCTACTGACATCAGGTCATCAATAGGACTAATTTTCTCCTTCTGCACACATATCCCTTTCTTCCTTCTTTACTGTTTCAGTAGAAGTGTCAGTTCTCTTTTTAAAGGCAAACCCCTTGGGGTGCATGGCTAGCTCAGTGGGTAGATCAGGGAACTCTTGAACTCAGGATTGAGAGTTTAAGCCTCAAGTTGGGCCTCAAGTAGTTGGACACTACTTAGAATAAGAAATAAATTAATTAAAATAAACAAAATGAAGAAAAACTCCTTGGGGAGCCTGGGTGGCTTAGTCAGTTAAGCATCTGACTCTTGGTTTCAGCTCAGGTCATGATCTCAGGGTCCTGGGATCAAGTCCTGCGTCGTGCTCTGTGCTCCCCAGGGAATCTGCTTGGGATTCTCTCCCTTTCCCTCTGCCCCTCCCTGCCCACATGCACTTTCTCTCTCTCTCTTTCCCTCAAATAAATAAATATATCTTTTTTTTTTTTTAAAGATTTTATTTATTTATTTGACAGAGAGCACAAGTAGGCAGCGAGACAGACGGGGGGTGGGGGAAGCAGTCTCCCTGCTGAACAAGGAGCCTGATGTGGGGCTCGATCCCAGGACCCTGGGATCATGACCTGAGCTGAAGGCAGAGGCTTTAACCCACTGAGCCACCCAGCTGCCCCAGTAAACAAATAAATCTTAAAAAAAATTTTTTTTAAAACAAAGGCAAACCCCTCATAAAATGAAATATAATCCATGATCCTGGGTTGGATCTTGTATGTGGGTATCTCTACTATAAAGAACACTTTGCTTATGGAAAGGACCTAGATGTCCATCAACAGATGAATGGATAAAGAAGATGTAGTGTATATATATATACAGCGGAATACTGCGGGTATATATATATACACAATGGAATACTATGCAGCTATGAAAAGCTCCCAAATCCTACCATTTGCAATGAAATGACGTGGATGGAACTAGAGGGTATTATGCTAAGCGAAATAAGTCAATCAGAGAAAGAGAACTGTCATATGATCTCTCTGATATAAGGAATTTGAGAGGCAGGGCAGGGGGTCATGGGGGGGTAGGGAGGGTAAAAATGAAACAAGATGGGACCAGGGAGGGAGACAAACCATAACAGACTCTTAATCTCGGGAAACAAACTGAGGGTTGCTGGAGGGGAGGAGGGGTGGGAGGGATGGGGTGGCTGGATTATGGACACTGGGAGGGTATGTGCTATGATGAGTGCTGTGAATTGTGTAAGACTGATGAATCATAGACCTGCACCCCTGAAACAAATAATACATTATGTGTTAATAAAAAAAGAGAACACTTTGCTATAAAGAACACTGTTAAGACAATTAGTGAAATTTACATTTGAACGATGCATTAGATAAGGCATTGTGTCAATATTAAATTTCCTGAATTTGATGATTGTAATATGGTTACAGAAGGAAATAATTACTGTTTTTAGGAGAGTATACATATGTATTGAGAGGAGAAGGTGATGATGTTTATCATTTAGTCTCCAACATTGAGCAAAAAATATATATATGTTTATATATGTACGTCAGTAAGTATAATGTGTGTATTATTAAGTGTTTTATATATACATATATTTGAAGAAAGAGATGAAACACATAGGGCCTCATGCTAACAATGGCCGGATCTGGGGGAAAAGAAGTCAGGAGTTCACTGTAATATTTACGCAACACTTTTTTATAGTTTTGAAATTTTTTCAAAATAAAAATTTAATTAAAGAAAACACAGAAGAACCAGACTCCACTCCAGGTGAGGTCAGTAAGTCATTTAGCTTCCGTGTAGTTCTTCTGGAATAGAATTTCTCGAAAGAATCACTTGAGCTGAATGCATTTGTTTAATCCTTTCTTAGGCATACAAGGACAATACAAATGCATATACCTTTTTCAGTTTATGCATGAAAACTTCAAGGATTCAGCAAAGGATCAGTTTAAATAATAATAAATTTGGCATGATGACTTTCTCAACTAATTACCATTAATTGCTATTTAAGAAGATTTTTAGTGCTTCCAAAGAAATAAAAAAAATGTTTTGGGGGCGCCTGGGTGGCTCAGTGGGTTAAGCCTCTGCCTTTGGCTCAGGTCATGATCTCCGGTTCCTGGGATAAAGCCCCACATCTGGCTCTCTGCTTGGCGGGGAGCCTGCTTCCTCCTCTCACTCTGCCTGCCTCTGTCTACTTGTGATCTCTGTCAAATAAATAAATAAAATCTAAAAAAAAAAATGTTTTTAATAAAAGAAAGGCAAACTCCTTTCCTTGGCCCTCATGATTTAAATCCTTCCCACCCTCTTCTTGGTTATCAGTGCTGCAAGTTTCCTTCCCCTTCCAGCTCTTGAAACATACATCAATTCTTTCCTCTGCTGTTCAATTTCAAGAAGCTCTTCACTATTCGGGAAAAGCCTCTCACTCTTTCCTCTAGTTACCATCCCATTTCTCTCTGATCCCTACTGCTCTGCTTCTTGAACATCTAGTCAATCCTCCTTGCTTCTCTGCTGAAAATATCCCGGTGCAAACAGAATGAAACTCTGGAGACAAAAGTAGGAGTGACACGTGGAGCCAGAGGTTATGTAAAAATCTGATTCGACTCAATAAATATTAACTACATTAGTTACTGTGTTAGGCCCCCAGAATACAAATGGAATCAAATATGGCAGGTTTAGCAATTGGCTTAAGGTCACGGATAGTAACCAAAGGAGCTGGGATTTAACCCCAGGTGTGTAACTCTAGAATCTTCTTTAGAGGGATTTATCTGATGGCCAATAGAGGGGCAAGAATTTCGCTGTGGGGTTACAGAGGAAGAAACGCTTAATCGTTAGTGTCATTTCCACACAGGGGAGAAATGAGAGAGCTGATAAGATGATAATTTCCCGAGAGAATTAAAGATTGGTCAAGAGTCAAAGGTCCTGGGTGCCTGCCACTTGCCAGAGCAGACAGAAAGCTAGGGACCACTAGAATCCCTCTGGACTCAGTTCTGTCCTGCCCAAAGGATGCTAGGTGGGCAAACAATTGCCAAAGCCAATGCCAACCTGATTCTCCTCTTTTGTGGGTCAGCATGGCCACACCCTTAGCCTCATCTGCTTCTCCCTTTGCTACGGTTGAACCACTTTCTTTGTCCCTGGTTCCTTTATTTTCCTACTCTTTATTCTCCAAGAAAAGGCCTTGGGTGCATCCAAGCATATACAATCCTATGGCTTCTAAGACAGTGACTAAATCTGACTCTGCAGCTTCGACTTGCCTCCAACACCACCACCACCACCACCCCCGCCCCCCAGTCCTAAATCTCCTGCTGAATGCCCAGGCCACTTAGATGCCACTTTAGGTTCAAAATGTATACATGTGAACTTCTAATCTTCCAAAACCTGCTTGCCCTTCCCAATGCCACTTACTGTCCTCTAAGAGCATCACTATGATCCCAACCCTTGGAGCCCTCTTCAGTTTCTCTTTAGTCTTCTGGAAACAATTGCAAAGGGTTCTATCAGTGATTTCCAAGTTTCTTTTTCCTTTTTTTCCCCATTTTCCCTCCGGCTGCGGTCCCGGTTCAGGCCATTACCTCCACATATCTTTCAACAATGACTTTGACTTCTCAACAATTTCTCTTGCCTCTAGCTGTCTCTCCCCTTCAGTCCACCCTGTGTGGAGTTGCCAAGCTGATTTGCCTAAATCACAGCTTGGATCCTGTCACTGCTTAGCTAAGAAAAGCTAGGACTGCCCACGCTCCACAAAGAAAGATCCAGACTCCTCAAGGGACGTTCGAGGCCTTTTGCAGGCTGCTTTTTGCCTGGAAGTTGGAGGCATGAGCAGAATGATCCAGATGGGGAGAAGCTTCAGGCTTAACAGAGTCCTGCTCCAACCAGCTCACCATCCTGGACCAGAAGTGCAGACCCACCCAACGCTCTGCTGGCCACCCAGGGTGCCCCATTCTGTCAGCACCGCACTTTGCAACACTCTCGGGTTTTCACTGCTGGGAGTGCTAACCCACTTCCTGCCCACTAGACAGATCCTGGCCAGCATCAAGACCCCATTCCATTCCTACTCTTCTGCAGACCTTTCCCAGGACACTCCTAGTGTCCCCTCCCTCTGGTGAATGTCTCTGAAGTAGTCTAATACCTCTTGTGTGAGCATCCATCTTCTATTACTATCACTACATTTTTTTTTTTAAGATTTTATTTATTTGACACAGAGAGAGAGAGAGAGAGTGCGCATACACAAGCAGGGAGAGAGGCAGAAGGAGAGGGAGAAGCAGGTTCCCCGCTGAGCAGAGAGCCCAATGTGGGGCTCACTCCCAGGATCCTGAGATCATGACCTGAGCCAAAGGCAGACGCTTCACCGACTGAGCCACCCAGGCACCCCGAGATACTTGCATTTTTGTAAATAATACCAATAATCGTGGTTTACAATTTTTAGGATTTTATTAATTGTGTTGTAAATTTTTATGCAATACCGTATCGCAGCTATCTGTTCTGATGTAGCTTTTTTTTTTCCACCTAAGGTGATGTTTTCGAGATTTATCCCTGTGGCTACCTTCATTCATCGTACCTGCCATTTGCTGTAACAGGTGAATCAGTCAGGATCCCTATGAGAGGCCTTATCCAAAAGTATGAACTGGAAAGAGTCCACTGAAGGGACTCTTTCTAGAAGTTGGGGGGGGGGGTGGTTAAGGGGTATCCCAACAAGGGATAGTGAAGCCCTAGGGACTAGCAGATGCGTTTGGCTCCAAATCCTGCATTGCTAGCTCTGTGACAATGGATCAGAGCCCTTTAAATGTGTGGCGTTGGCCAACTGGCATGCTGTGCGTAGAGCTGGGGTGTGACACTGCAGGAGGAAAGGGTTTGGCTTCCTGCTCTGCAGGCTCCTGCACGTTCACAGCTTCCCCAGTGTACAGCCGCCAGCAGGGGCCCCGGGCACCCATCTCCGGTGGGGTTACAGCTCTAATCACATTTCTCCCTGTGAGCGGCTTTGTCTGCTGTCCTAGAGGGACAATTCCCAGCAAGTTCCAGAGCACAGATTTCTAGGAGCTTGCCCAGGGCAGCACCGGGCCCTCTTACAAGCTTGGGGCGGGGGGCGCAGGGACCCTTGCTTGGGTGCTGAATGGCAGCCGGAGGGGTGGTGGCTGCTCTCATGTCACTTCTGCCCATTTTCTTCAGAGTTCTCTTAACTTCTTCCTAGTCAACCTCTCATGGCTCCAATTCCCTGTTTAAGTTCTAACTCTTCATAGTCAACTTTCTCTGTTTAAACTACTGTGTGGCTCCTCTCTTCTAATTGGCCCCAAACCGATACTCTGTCATCGCTCCTAATCCTGCAGGGCCTAGAGGAGGAGACAGGGAAGGAAGCCAGTGAGAAACAGAGTTAGGGGAGATTGGTTGCCACCATAGGGAAACAGGGACGTAAATAGACAATTTCTCATACGACGGAATATGACACAACATTCATGGCAGGTGGTCTCTACTTCCCTTTCTAAACACATTTGTACCTCTTCCCCATCCTGCTCTGTGACTGGAAATCTGGCAGTTGGGGTGCTGGTAAGTGGTTAACACAAGCACCATGGAAAAAAAAATTACCCTGGGAGCCTGGGTGGTTCAGTGGGTTAAGCCACTGCCTTCAGCTCAGGTCATGATCTCAGGGTCCTGGGATCGAATCCCGCATCGGGCTCTGCTCAGCAGGGACCCTGCTTCCCTCTCTCTCTCTCTCTCTCTGACTGCCTCTCCGTCTACTTGTGATCTCTCTCTGTCAAATAAATAAATAAAATCTTTAAAAAAAAATTACCCTGATTTGTAGGGTTTGCTGATTTCTATGGTGTGGATACTCCCCCCGGGGCCAATTTCAACTTATCAACGTGGCATCACGGATCAAGGAGTTGGGAGGGGAGGCTCACCATTGGCCCCAGCACACCCCTGGAGGCTGACCTCTGAAGACTGCAAACTCCAGGCCTCCTGGTCCTCTTGCTTTCAGGTGGGAGACACAGCAGACTGGAGAGGAGAGTCCCATTCTCCCTGCCCCCGCCCCCCGACGGGCTGTGGTTTGGCTGCAACTGATGAAAAGGAGCAGAATTTGCTACCCCAAAATAAGCCTCTTTGGCCTGAGGATTATTTTGAGCTGGTTATTTTTAAGAAACAGCAGACATGGAAACGCTCTGAAAACCAAGAGCTAGAACTTACCCTTCTGTAAGAGGCACCTACGTGAATAAGGGAAATGTCCATTTGTAGGGGTGTCTCCCTCTCTGCACCAGGAAGAAGGGAATGACTCTCAAATTCTAGAAACTCTTAACCAAGGAGAAGGCAGTGCCCTAAATCCGCATCACAATCCTACCCTTGTTTCCTGCGCTTGGCCAGGTAACCCCCATAACTGACTCCCCACATCTTCGTTTGTCTTTAGCTGGAGATGACATTTAAGGTGGTGGCTTAGGTCATTCCGTGGAGTCACTCGGTTTTCCTGGGTCTCCGCCATGTCTGTAGGAGCTGTACCTGTTTTTAAACTTCTGTTGGTTTTTCTCCTGTTAATCTGACT
>NW_019154107.1:597045-613442 GCF_002288905.1 Enhydra lutris kenyoni | reverse complement strand
ATTTTATTTATTTATTTGACAGAGAGAGATCACAGGTAAGCAGAGAGAGAGAGAGGAGGAAGCAGGCTCCCTGCGGAGCAGAGAGCCAGATGCGGGGCTCGATCCCAGGACCCTGGGACCACAACCCGAGCTGAAGGCAGAGGCTTTAACCCACTGAGCCACCCAGGCGCCCCCCCAAAGAGGCTTTTTTTGAGTGGTCTATTCTACTCCTCTTCAAGATTTTCATCCCACCAATATATTTTTTTTAAGATTTTATTTATTTATTTGACAGAGAGAGATCACAAGTAGACAGAGAGGCAGGCAGAGAGAGAGAGAGAAGCAGGCTGCCTGCTGAGATTGAAGGAACCTGAGATCATGACCAGAGCCGAAGGCAGAGGCTCAACCCACTGAGCCACCCAGGCGCCCCCCACCAATATTTTTGAATTGTCAGTTGAGGAGCAAAACTCTGGGTTTGGACCTTTCCAGGGACATACATGTAACAAGAGCTTTTTGGAAATAGGGCTGGAGTGAGACAAAATGCAGCACAAAATAAGGTGGGGCCGGAGGGAGCTACTGGAGCCGAGCTGGGAGAGCGAGAACTCTTAGGGGCTCCTCAGTGCCATGTAGTCAGGCACTAGAGAGGAGCCAAGTCTCTCCCTCCAGGGTCTGGAAAGTTACCAGCTCTAGAAGGATCATTTACAGGCCACACAACCAGCAGCAGGGCACCAACCAAAAGATCTCCCCCTGGCCATAGCATCAGCTGTGGTTTTGAGCCAGGATTCTCCATTCTGCAAAACCCCAACTGTGTTTTGTGCCCAGTGTGGGAAGCACCTCCTTATCCACTTGGTTTGGCGCATAGTCATGAGGGCACAAATTCAGGATCGCTTTTGCCCCAAACTCCCACAGAATTTATAATGAAACCATTTTCCTGCTTAAACAACAACAAAACCCTGGGGGGGGGGTAACTGGGGGATGGGCATTAAAGGGAGCACATGATGTAACTGATGGATCACTGGCCAGTTACCTGTCTCAGCTTCCCCATCTGTACCCCCCTTTTGGGGTGATGGAGAGGATGAAATGAACGTATGTGCTTAGCCCAGTACTTCTCGTATTTGGGTGATGAAAACCCATATATGTTGCTGTTAGTGTTATTTATACTTACAGGAGGCTAAGTAAGGCACCTTGAATGTATCAGATCCATTCCCTGGAACCTGGGAATACTGCCTTCTATGGCAAAGACGTTGTAGATGTGATTAAGCTAAGGAATTTGAGGCCTGGGTTATCCAGATTGACCCTAACTGGAATCACAAGGGTCCTTATGAGAAGGAGAGAAAAGGAGATGAAGGGAAGGCAATGCAATCACAGAGGCAGAGGTTACAGGTTGGAGGGATGCATCTAGGAGGCAAGGAATGCAGGCAGCCACCAGAAGTGGGGAAGAGGTGGGAGACAGATTCTCCTCTAGAGCCTTTGGAGGATCATGGCGTGTCCTGTTGACACCTTGATATGGGCCCAGTAAAACTGGCTTCAAGCTCCTGGCCTCAAGACCTGCGCCTGGGTGGCTCAGTCAGTTAAGTATCAGACTCTTGATTTCAGTTCAGGTCATGATCTCAGGGTCCTGAGATTGAGCCCCACATGGGGCTCCTCGCTGAGTGTGGAGTCTACTTAAGATTTCCTCTCCCTCTCTCTCTGCCCCTCCCCCTAGTCCAGTATTGTTATCTAAAAAGTTACCTGCGGCTGTGCAGTCCATGGCACGCAATATAAAATAGTAGAAACGGGGGTGGTTTAGAAATTGGATGTTTTCACAATTCCTGAATTTCCTTTTTTTTTAAAGATTTTATTTATTTGACAGAGACAGACATAGCAAGAGAGGGAACACAAGCAGGGGGGAGGGAGAGGGAGAAGCAGACTCCCCACAGAGCAGGTAACCTGATGCAGGACTCCATCCCAGGACCCGGGGATCATGACCAGAGCTGAAGGCAGACGCTTAAACGACTGAGCCACCCAGGTGACCCTTCCTGAACTTTCTTATGGAATATGTAAGTTACACAAATGCAGCTACTCACTTCTGCTTGGCAAGCCAAAGAGATAAGAACCTGGCAGAAAATTTGACTTGAAAGGTGTAAAGAGGGGGAAAAATTTAAAAATGGGACTTAGGCTTCCTTACTACCAATCGCATAAACTTCTGAGGCCCTTACCATCCTAAAAAAAAAGAGCGTCATGTAAGGCGGTCTTTAAATGTAATTTACACATCAGTCTTCGATCTCTCTTCTGACAATCCTTTTTAGAACGCTTCTTTACCGACTTCTTATCACCTTAATACCTTGGTAGACTGAGAATATTGCCAGTAAAATTTGTCAATGGAGCAAAGGTTTATCTAAACCATATATTCAAATCCTGTTGGCAGGCTTCTATTTCAGGAATATAATTAAAACCAATGACTGCAGCTTGAATTCTCACTGGATACAGTCTCTGCTGGCCAGTCTCTTTTGTGGATTCCACTTCAATGTTATATTAATTACAAGCTTCATCTAATTAAAATTCCTGGTCTGTGGTCTTTCTCTAACCCTTTATGCCCCAATATTCCTAAGGTGAGCCTGGCAGTGATTGTTTCAAATGTTCACCATCTTTGTTCCCCTGAAGGCTTGCAGGCAGTGCTGTGGTGTAGAAAATTAGAATTCGTTTCTTAAAATTCATACCATGGCGGGGGGGGGGGCTGTTTCCAGCAAATGGTGCTCCCATCAATGGGCTGTCGGTAGCTTTAATGTCGTGGTTCTCATCAAGCCACCTTCAAAACTACCTTATCCTGGGTGCTAGGACGAAGTATGTTAGACCTGCAGGACACCGATGCCTGGGTGTTGTACAGACAAAAACCCAGATGGTACAGCCACAGAGACAAGAGCTCCTGCTGCTTGCTGATTTAATTGTTGTGTGTGAATACCAAAAATAGAAACAGATTCTACCTCTCCATTCGTGGCTTCCCACTAATGGCATAATGATGGCGCAAACATCAAAACTTGGGGAGCCTAAAAATCCCTGTCTCCCAGCAATCGAGCTCCTTTAAAATTGGCATACCCATGTGACATAGTGACAAAGGAAGTGACACAGTGACAAAAACAACAACAACACTTTTTTGCCTTGCCAAACAGCAGCAGGCAAAAGAGGGGACTACAGCCCGTATGCCCAATACAGAGACAGCCTACATGGGAGGTGGGTAGGCTAAGGCTCCTGGGGAGGAGGGCGTGTGAATGTGGGATCTTATAAACATCAGATTATACATGATGATTTTTAGTGTTCAGATCATCTGGGTCTTGATGCTCTTATCTCACGAATGCTGATGCTTTATCACGACTTCTCATCTGTGGCCAAATGTGTGCTATTTATCTTCTGTGGCTGACTCTGCTTTGGGTTCATGCACAGTGTGTTCTAAACTGAAAATAAAATTACCTTTAAAGATAACTGCTCAAGGTCAGAGACTTGGTGAGTGGTAGGGGAAAGGGTGGTCCCTGAAACCAACAAGATCCTTGTAGAAATCCACACTGCCTGCCTAAAAGGCAGGCCACTGATTTACTTACATTCCCTATTACTCACTAGAATATTAAAAGGCAATACAAGAATGCAGGTTGTTTGTTACAGTGTTATAATTTTTTCTCAAATGATCACTGCTGCTGTTACCACATCCAATGATTACAATTAAATTTCCTTAATGACTATACCAGTAACATTGACTTTGTGGTTGAGCTGAAGCCTGTCTTTCTGTTTTCCATAATGAAAGTTTGTTAAACAAATCAGTTGTGTAGACAAGACTACTGAGTGGAAAGGCTATATTCAATCCCTTTAGAGGCAACCATTTACACACGACATGTAAACACTTGATATGCCAAATCATTGTGCTGACGGCAAACAATTTTATCTGTTTGCTAAAATTGGTTTCCCGGATAATACATTATTAGTCCAATTACAGAGGCTATATATTTTTGAAAGCATGAAAACTTGATTTAGATCATAACATTCCTACTGTTCTCAGATGGATATGCTGTTCTTACTTCACTGTAATTATTAAATTTGACTCCTTGTAAAAGTATTAGAAGTCTAGTCTAACCATGTCGTTTTACGAGTTAGTAAACAGAGGCTCAAAAGCCTCAGTGATGGAACTAGACATCATCTGGTGATGATCAGTTTAGTGTAATAGACTTGAGCAGTTTCTTTCATGAGTACAAGGAAGGTTCAAAGTCATTGGCAACTGGCTGCTGCCGCTGCCACTGTGAGCTTCTACTTCTGCCATCTATTTGTCCCACCCCAGTTTGCCTGGTACCATCAGCTGGCACCTGGCATCAAATTTCAACCTCCTTCTTGGGCCTGTCCTGTACCACAGGTGTTAAAAAGCTAAAAACTACCTTACCCCGTTGGAAGTGAGGGAACAGCCACCTTCCTGCTGCTTCGGTACTACCAAGAGGTGAAGTTTTATGCACCCAAGGTCTGGGATCCATTGGGCCTGGTGATGCAAAGAGGCCATTGTTGCCAGGGAAACTAGATTTTTTTTTTTTTAAGATTTTATTTATTTATTTGACAAAGAGAGATCACAAGCCGGCAGAGAGGCAGGCAGAGAGAGAGGAGGAAGCAGGCTCCCTGCTGAGCAGAGAGCCCGATGCGGGGCTCGATTCCAGGACCCTGAGATCATGACCTGAGCCGAAGGCAGCGGCTTAACCCACTGAGCCACCCAGGCGCCCTGGAAACTAGATTTTTTTAAAAAGCAATTTTATTCAGCTAAAAAATTATTATTAAAATTTTTAAACATGCATTTTGAGATTGATATAATGAATGATTTTATATCCACCATTGTGATTCAACATAACTATTTTTTTATTAATATAGAATGTATTATTTGTCCCAGGGGTACAGGGCTGTGAATCATCAGTCTTACACAATTCACAGCACTCACCATAGCACATACCCTCCCCAATGTCCCTAATCCAGCCACCCTATCCCTCCCCACGCCCTACAGCAACCCTCAGTTTGTTTCCTGAGATTAAGAGTCTCTAATGGTTTGTCTCCCTCCCCGGTCCCATCTTGTTTCATTTTTTCCTTCCCTTTCCCCTACAACCACTCGCCCTGCCTCTCAAATTCTTCATATCAGAGACATCATATGACAATTGTCTTTGTCTGATTGGCTTATTTCACTTAGCATAATACCCTCCAATTCCATCCATGTTGTTGCAAATGGCAAGATTTCGGTTTTTTGATGGCTGCATAATATTCCATTGTATATATAAACCGCATCTTCTTTATCCATTCATCTCTTGATGGACATCTGGGCTCTTCTCATTGTTGGGCTATTGTGGACATTGCTGCTCTAAACATTGGAGTGCGTGTGCCCCTTCGGCTCACTACGTTTGTATCTTTAGGGTAAATACCCAGTAGTGGGATCGCTGGGTCATTGGGTAGCTCTATTTTCAACTTTTTGAGGAACCTCCATCCTGTTTTCTGCAGGGGCTGCACCAGCTTGCATTCCCACCAACAGTGTAGGAGGGTTCCCCTTTCTCCCCATCCTCACCAACATCTGTCATGGAAACTAGATTTTAGCTGCGTGTCCAACCATTATGGTAGCAGCTCCGGCTCTTCCCTTTCTCTTCCACTGCACTCCGTTGTCTAGTCTCCCAGGCGAAAGTGGCCACTAGGACTTCTGTTCTCCCCACGTCAGTTATTCTGGGTTTCTCTAGAACAGTTGAAAAACCCCGGGCTCCATGCCCACCTTGCCCCTGACACTCCCTGCAAATGAAAACTGGTAGGGACCCCTGGGAGATCTAAATCTTTTCTTGCAAACCGCCCCCCCAAAACAAAACAAAACAAAAAAACGATCTTCCTCATAATACAAAGTTAGATGGCATAGGAAAAAGTACTCCTTGAGAACTTCTATCTTGATCTACAACAAACAGAGAGAAATGAAGTGTTTCTAGCATGACCACAGTGGTGTTTCAGAAAGAGGCGTCTAGGGCGCCTGGGTGGCTCAGTGGGTTAAGCCGCTGCCTTCAGCTCAGGTCATGATCTCAGGGTCCTGGGATCGAGTCCCACATCGGGCTCTCTGCTCAGCAGGGATCCTGCTTCCCTCTCTCTCTCTCTGCCTGCCTCTCTGTCTACTTGTGATCTTTCTCTGTCAAATAAATAAATAAAAATCTTAAAAAAAAAAAAAAGAAAGAGGCGTCTAGCAAGAATTAGAGGAGAAGAAGGTGGAATCAGGTAAGCTGTGGGGGGCTGTTTTCATAGCACGTTGGTTCCTTCCTTCATCTGACATATGCTTCCTAAGTTGTTACTACTCCCTGGTCATTGTACCAGATGCTGAGGATACAACCGATGTGAGACTGACCCTGCCTTTGAGAAGCTTATGGTAATTTAGCAGGAAATGGCAATCAGGCAGCATAAATGCTAAACAGAGGATACTCCAAAAGCACAATCCAGACAACCAGAGAAAACAACATTTAAGTTGACAACTGAAGGATGAGCCAGGAGAAAGCCTGGGAAGGGGGTGGGAAGAGCCATCCAGGCAGCGGGAAGGGCAGTTCAAAGGCTCAGAGGTGAGGGAAAGAGAACTTCTTTGAGGACCTGAAAGTTCAGGATGTCTAGAGCGTCCGAGTTGAAGTTGGGGGAGAGAAGGACGAAATGGGGAAAGAGGAGGTCGGAGAGAGAGAACAAAGTCTTGAAGAGCTTTCCAAGCTTATTAAGCAGTTGAGGATTTCTCTAAAGAGCAACAGAGAGCCCCTTAAGCCGAGGAGTGACATAATTACATTTGCATTCTAGAAGTGTATTCTGGCTGCCATATGGAAAATGGATCACTGGGGAGGAAACTGGAGGTTGAGAGACCAGCTGGTAGGCTGCTGCCATAGGCCAGGGGCAAGACAATGATGGACTAGTTTCGGGCAGTGGCAGATGGTCATGATGGGACCGGAAACACCTTTCAAAGAGGAATCATCAAGACATCCTTTTGTACCATTCTTTTAAAAAATTATTTTGCTCTTTCAAATCAGGCAAGTGGAAATGTGGGCTTTGTGTGCCCCTCTCACTTGTGTACATTGGAGTGGCTTAACCACTGGACATCTGTTAACAGACACCAAAATGAATGACTTATGGCCACAGAGAATGTAACCAATCTTCATAGGATAGACTTGCAAAATTAAATCAGTTCTGTGATGCGAAATGTCTACCTCATTCACCAACTGAATTCTTTTTTTTTTTTTTTTTTAAGATTTTATTTATTTGAGAGAGAGTGAGAGCACACAAACAGGGGGAACGGCAGGCAGAAGGAGAAACAGATCTCTTGCTGGGCAGGGACTGAAGGCAGAGGCTTAACCAATTGAGCCACCCAGGTGCTTCTCTCTTTGTTCTTACACTCTGGTTCTTTATAAATTATGGATATTAATTCCTTGACTGGAAAATACATCACACAGATTTTTCGACTGCTCTACTGCCTGTCTTTAAACTTGTAGTGTCTTTTAAAATGGGACAGCAGGTTTAAATTTTTACTTAGTTAAAATTATCAATATTTCAGGGGCACCTGGGTGGCTCAGTGGGTTAAAGCCTCTGCCTTCGGCTCAGGTCACGGTCTCAGGGTCCTGGGATCGAGCCCCACATCGGGTTCTCTGCTCAGCGGGGAGCCTGCTTCCCCCTCTCTCTCTGCCTGCCTCTCTGCCTACTTGTGATCTCTGTCTGTCAAATAAATAAATAAAAAATCTTTAAAAAAAATTATCAATATTTCCCTTGACGGTTTGTGAACTTTTTTCTTGCTCAAGATGATTGACTCTGCAGCAGGGTTTTTTTTTTGTTTTGTTTTTTTAAGATTTCATTTATTCATGTGACAGAGAGAGAGAGATCACAAGTAGGCAGAGAGGCAGGCAGAGGGAGAGGGGGAAGCAGGCTCTCCCCTGAGCAGAGAGCCCGATGTGGGGCTCGATCCCAGGACCCTGAGATCATGACCTGAGCTGAAGGCAGAGGCCCAACCCACTGAGCCACCCAGGTGTCCCTGGTTTTTTGTTTTCTGTTTTTTTTTTATTTTTATTTTTTAAAGATTTTATTTACTTTTATTACAGAAAAAAAGAGAATGTGTCTGCAGAGGGGCAGAGGGAGAGGAAAAAGGAGAGAAGCAGACTCCCCGCTGAGCTGGGAGCCCTCTGCAGGGCTCGATCTCATGACCCGGAGATCATGACCTGTGCAGAAATGGAGAGTCAGATGCCTAATTGACTGAGCCATCCAGGCGCCCCCCCTCCCCAGCAGGCTTATAAACACAATCCCATATAGGTCTTTTAATATTTTAAGAGTTTTTTTGTTTGTTTTTTTTACAGTTACACCCTTAATTCATCCTTGTTGTTTATCATGAAGTATGGGTCTTTTTTCCCTAATGGATAGCCAATTTTTCTAACCCTTCTCACTGACCAAGCTGTTCTTTGTCCACTGATTTGAAATACTAACTTTATCATACATCAATTTCTCATATATATGAGTCTATTTTCCAACTCCCCATTCAGTTTCATCACTTTGGTTTCTTCATCAGTACCATACTATTTTATATATATTGTTTTTTTTTAAAGATTTTATTGATTGATTGATTGATTTGAGAGAGAGAGCACAAACAAGGGGGAGGCAGAGGGAGAAGCAGGTTTTCTCCCGAGCAGGGAGCCCTACACGGGGCTCGATCCCAGGACCCAGGGATCATGACCTGAGCTGAAAGCAGATGTATAACCGACTGAGCCACCCAAGCACCCCTTATTTTTATAGTTTTAAAGGACAATATGGGCGCCTGGCTGGCTCAGTCAGTTAAGGGTCTGCCTTCTGCTCTGGTTGTGAGGCCAGGGTCTTGGGATCCGGTCCTGCATCAGGCTCCCGGCTGGGTGGGGACCCTTCTTCTCCCTCTCCTACTCCTCCTGCTTGTGCTCGCTCTCTCTCTCTCACTCCGTGTATCAAATAAATAAAGTCTTTAAGAAAAAAAAAAAAAGAACATTTTGATATCTGGTGAAGTATTATCTCTAACTGGTATTACTAAGATCTTTTTTTTTTTTTTTATCCCTCAAGTAAGTTTTCAGTAACTCCTCCTCTGCGTTACCCTTAAGACCTAATTGGCTTCTTCCTTGAACACCCATTGTTTGGGAAGAGTACCAATGGAGTCCCCTACTGCTGCAGCTTGTGGAACCAAGTCCCACACATCTGGGGAAATAACAAGGACCCACGGGTCTCGTGTGTAACCGGTAAACCCCAAACTGAAAAATGTGTCTTAGTATAAATCTCTAACTGGTATCACTAAGTTCTAGTTTTGAGATTCAACCCTCCTCTTTTGTTAAAGAGTCACTAAGGTCCACTCTCTGCTTGTGTTTGTCATTTACAGTATCTCAATGTACACCTTATAGTTCCTGGGTTTAGCAGAAAATTTTCTATACAATTTAGGTTGAGAGAAGATGGTAATCATTAAAATCAGTCTGTCTTGGGTGCCTGGTTGGCTCAATCTGTTCAAGGCCCACATTGGGTACAGAGATTATCTTAAAAAAAAATCAGGGGTGCCTGGGTGGCTCAGTTGTTAAGTGTCTGCCTTCAGCTCAGGTCATGATCCCAGGGTCCTGGGTTCAAGCCCCATATCGGGCTCCTTGCTCAGTGGGAGGCATGCTTCTCCTTCTCCCACTCTCCCTGCTTGTGCTCCCTCTCTCACTGTGTCTCTCTCTCTCAAATAAATAAAATCTTGAAAAAAAAAAATCAGTCTGTGTCAAATCACACCATGCTGCTGGGCACCTAGGTGGCTCAGTCGGTTAAGTGACTGCCTTCAGCTCAGGTTATGATCCCAGGGTCCTAGGATCGAGTCCCTATCAGGCTTCCTGCTCAGTGAGGAGTCTGCTTCTCACTCTGCCCCTCCCCTCTACTCATGTGCACTTTTTGTCTCTCTGTCTTCCAAAAATAAATAAAATCTTTAAAAAAAAACATCGCACCATGCTGGTGGACCCTGGGACGTATTCTGTCAGCCAACACTTTCAATGGGGTCTGGATTCTGGTGAATTTCTAATAGTACTTCTTTCTTTTTTCTTGAGTTTGATTTTGGGAGTCTTTCCATGTTCATTTTGTTTTGTTTTTGTTTTTTAAGAATTTATTTTTGAGTAATTTCAATATCCAATGTGGGGGCTCCAACCTATAACCACAAGATCAAGAGTCGTGTGCTCCATAACTGAACCAGCCAGGTGCCCCTCTTTTTACTTTTTTAAAGTTTATTTATTTGTTTATTTTATTAATCTCTACCCCCAGTATGGGGTTCGAACTCACAACCCTGAGATCGAGAATCATATGCTGTTCCAAGTGAGCCAGCCAGGTGCCCCTTTCCATGCTAATTTTGACTAATCTCTAGCCACCCAGTAAATACCTTCTTTAGACAGGGAACTGAGCTATCTCAGACTTTTTGTATTTAATTAATGTAATCATATGTTAGCTTTGTTTTTATTCTGACAGGTAGGCAAACTCTTCCTCACTGTTAGAATTTAAGGAACAAAAGAGCACAGAGGACAAAGTCTGACTCTTAAGCAACTTTTGGGATGCTTTTAGACAAGTTTTTCAGTGCCTTCAGACCATTAGGAATGCTATCTGTATGAGTGAAAGCTTTGTGTGACGCTAACTTTGCAGCTAGAAAAGGAGGGGTGGCTTACTTGCTATGACTTGCCTAATGCATTTTTTTAAAACTGGGAAAATGAAATTTAGTGTCTTTTAACTTGAAAAAAACAATAGCACAGTATTAATCTAATCAAGGTGTGACTATTAGAAGTTTTCACCATTCATCAAAAATCCTTATCATTGTAACCAGTGTAAGGATTTTTTAAAATGAGAAAAACTACAACAGAAATTACTTGTACAAATAGCCTTTGTCAGTAATCCTTCAGGCCTGGAGTCTGCCGCATGGACAGAATTTTGAAACTAATGAGACTTCATTTTACAAAAGGAGCTTTTTTAAAGAAAGCACTCATTTACATACTAATGAGACAAGTCATTTGCATGTTCATTGAATGCCTCACAAGTTCCCAAACTCATCTTGCCCTTCCTGTTATGTGTTTGTACATTTTCCCCCCTCACAGTCCTTTCTTGGGGCTCTAGTGACTTCTTTGTCTCTCGCCTGAAATTTTCTCGCCTGCAAACTCCAATTCATCTACGAAGATCCAGTTCAAATGTCACCTCTTCTGAGAAGCCAACTTCTCCTTTCCTAGGCAGAATTACTCACTTTTCTCATAGTATACTTCCCTCTCTATGTATCCATTTAATCACTTACCTTCCTTTCAAGACTCTGAGTTCCTGGGTGGCTCAGTGGGTTAAGCTTCTGTCTTCTGCTCAGGTCATGATCTCAGGGTCCTGGGATTGAGTCCTGCATTGGGCTCTCTGCTCAGCAGGGAGTCTGCTTCCCCCTCTCTCTCTGTCTGCCTTTCTGCCTACTGGTGATCTCTGTGTGTCAAATAAATAAATAAAACCTTAAATTAAAAAAAAAAAAAGCAACTCTGAGTTCCTTAGCACCAAACAATATTCCACCATAATTATAGGTGTGCTCAATAAATTGAATGAATGAAGAAATCTTAAAAGCTGAGATTTTCTTATCTTTCTCTTCTTAATATTCCAGTCCTTATTCTTTTTCTTAATATACTCAGAATTTTTTTCAATAATAACAACATCTTGTTTTTCCCAGTGTTTCTCATGTTTAAGTAGTTTCATTCATCTATTTCTTTTCAGCCCTTCACCTATCTTTTGGGGGCGGGTCTTCCATCACCCCTATTTTGACCAATGAGGAAAGAGAGACCCAGAAATGCCAAGTGCCATAAGACTGCCCAGTAAGTAAGAGAATCAGAAATGGATCCTGGGTTTTCTGATGACTAATGTTTTTTTCCCCATGATTTGACACTTTTTCTCTAATATCTTCTATTCTCTAGAGATTTAGTTTAGTTACACTACAAAAACAAATTGAAAGCAAATAGCATCTTTTTTAAAAAATTTATTTATTGGGGCGCCTGGGTGGCTCAGTTATTAAGCATCTCCCTTTGGCTCAGGTCATGATCCTAGGGTCCTGGGATCGAGCCCTGTGTTGGGTTCTCTGCTCGGCAGGAAGCCTGCTTCTCCTTCTCCCTCTGCTGCTCCCCTGCTTGTGTTCCCTCTCTCGCTGTGTCTCTCTCTGTCAAATAAATAAATAAAATCTTAAAAAATTTTTTTATTTATTAATTTGAGAGAGATAGAGAGACCAAGAGCAAGGAGGAGAGGCAGAGGGAGAGGGAGAAGCAGATTCCCCACTGAGCAGGGATCCTGATTTGCGGCTCCATTCCAGGACCCTGGGATCATGATCTGAGCCAAAGGTAGATGCTTAATGACTGAGCCACCCCGGAACCCACTTATCAATTCTAAGTCATCATTCTTGAATGTCTTAAATATCGTACAATTTAAAATTTATTAAAAGAATAGTTTAAAAAACAAAGTCTACTCTTAAATCTCCAATTTTGAATTTTTAAAAATTCTTGCTCTGAACAATAGTGTTTGTTTTAAATTGAAAAAAGAAAACTTGCTTTTTTTTTTTTTTTTTTTTTTTTTTTACTGGTCCTCTGAAAATACATATAAAAATTACACTGGCATGCCTCATTTTTGGATAATCCATGTCCCTTTGTAATATCTATGTGGAAAAGTTTACTAAATTACATGAAGAGAGAAAGCTTTCCTTGATTATTAGGTGGTTCTTGAACTGGTGCAGGCAAACTCAGAACGTTCCAAAATGATTCATCTATTAATTTGGAACTTGGCATATATTGTTCCACATAATTGGTGTTCCCAGAATTTCTTCCCTTATTCCTCCTTTCTTCTTCAACTACGTGTTCTCCTTGGATAATCTCAGCCCCTCCTATGGCTTCACCTTTCAGGTGTCTGTTTAGAACTGTCAACATTTTAATCGCTTCTCGGCCTTTTGGCTAAGATCAAGTATAGAACTGTCAACATTTTAACTCCAGCTGTGATCAAAGCTCTTCAGGAAAAATTCTCTCAGCATACTTATATCTTTCCCTTGAGGTCTCAATAAAGTGAACATGGATTCATTATTTCCTCCCGCACTGACATTCTATCTTCTCCCTCCCACCCTCCCCACAAATCCTGTAGGATCTTCTTCTCTATTCTCAGGGCTACTAGCTTGTCCAGGTCTTTATCTCGGGCCTAGTTTGTCTCAGAACATCTTATCTGATCTTTTGGTCGTTTCTGTAGCTCATTCTTCACACTGATGTCAGAGTTTCCCTCCCCAAACCAAATCTAGCAGTCTAATTTCCTTGATTACAAACCTTCCTTGGAGAAGAGACAAATCCCCCAGGCAGAATCCCAAATAATTTAGGTAGCTACTCCAGCCTTAAGGAGGTGAAGCTTAGTACACACACACACACACCCTTCTTGAGGGTGGGCTGCCCTTACTTCTTTCCAAAGAGAAGAGTATAGAAACTGGGCATCAAGGATGAGGGGAGTAACTTGATAGTGGAGAAACCTGGCAAACACTATCTCGGCCAGGTGATCAAGGTCAACATCACCAGTGATAAGCCATATTGATATCATGTTCCCCTAATATGATGTGACAATAATGGTATTTTAACTTCTTTTTTTTTTTTCCTCAACAGGTTTGCCGCCAGAATACAGGTGTCGTGAAAACCACCGCTCAACCTAAACCAAAATGGGAAAGGAAAAGATGCACGTCAACATCGTCGTCATTGGTCATTGTAGGTTCGGGCAAGTCTACCACTACTGGTCATCTGATCTACAAATGCGATGGGATCGACAAAAGAACCATGGAAACATTTGAGAAGGAGGCTGGGGTGGGGGTGGGAAAGGGCTCCAAGTGTGCCTGGGTCTTGGATAAACTAAAAGCTGACCGTGAACGTGGTATCACCATTGATACCTCCCTGTGGAAATTCGAGACCAGCAAGTATTATGTGACCATCATTGATGCCCCAGGACACAGAGACTTCATCAAAAACATGATTACATGCACATCTCAGGTTGACTGTGCTGTCCTGATTGTAGCTGCTTGTGTTGGTGAATTTGAATTTGAATTTGTTGGGTCTCCAAGAATGGACAGACCCAAGAGCATGCCGTTCTGGCCTACACACTGGGTGTGAAACAACTAACTGTTGGTGTTAACAAAATAGATTCCACTGAGCCACCCTACAGCCAGAAGAGATACGAGGAAATCATTAAGGAAATCAGCACCTACATTAAGAAAATGGGCTACAACCCCGACATAGAAGCATTTGTGCCAATTTCTGGATGGAATGGTGATAAGATGCTGGAGCCAAGTGCTAATGTGCCTTGGTTCAAGGGATGGAAAGTCACCTGTAAAGATGGGAACACCAGTGGAACTACACTGCTTGAAGCTCTGGATTGCTTTCTGCAGCCATCTCGTCCAACTGACAAGCCCTTGCTTTTGCCTCTCCAGGACATCTATGAAATTGGTGGTATTGGTACTGTCCCTGTGGGCCCAGAGGAGATGTGTTCTTAAACCTGGCATGGTGGTCACCTCTACTCCGGTTATTGTGACAAATGAAGTCAAGTCTGTTGAAATGCACCATGAAGTTTTGAGTGAGGCTCTTCCTGGGGACAATGTAGGCTTCAATGTCAAGAACATATCCGTCAAAGTTGTTCATCGTGGCAGTGTGGCTGGTGACAGCAAAAATGACCCACCCATGGAAGCAGCTGGCTTCACAGCTCAGGTGATTATCCTGAACCATCCAGGCCCATCAGTGTTGGATATGCATCTGTGCTGGACTGTCACACAGCTCACACTGCTTGCAAGTTTGCTGAGCTGAAGGAGAAGATAGATCATCGTTCTGGAAAAAAACTGGAAGATGGTCTCAAGTTCTTGAAATCTGGTGATGCTGCCATTATTGATATGGTTCCTGGCAAGCCTCTGTGTGTTGAGAGCTTCTCTGATTATCCTCCTCTGGGCCGTTTTGCTGTTCGTGACACGAGACAGTTGCTGTCTGTGTCATCAAAGCAGGGGACAAGGAGGCAGCTGGAGCTGGCAAGAACTGTTTGCGTCAATTGGCCGTGTAAGTTGAATAGTAAAAGACTGGTTAATGATAACAATGTATCGTAAAAACCTTCAGAAGGAAAGGAGAATGTTTTGTGGACCATTTGGTGTGTGTGTGTATGTGTGTGTGTGTGTGTGTGTGTGGCAGTTTTAAGTTATTAGTTTTTAAAAATCAGTACTTTTTAGTGGCAACAACTTGACCAAAAATCTGTCACAGAACTTTGAGACCCACTAAAACAGAAGTTTAATGAGAAAAAAAATGGTATTTTACCTCTGTGATCTTCTTCACAGAAATGCATAACATCCATCTATTTATGAGAAAAACACAAGACAAATTTCAATAGAGAGGCATTCTACAAAATACCTGACCAGTCCTCCTCAAAACTGTTAAAGTTTTCAAAAACACAGAAAGTCTGAGAAACCGTCATAGACAATCACACCCTTAGGAGACATGATGACTAAGTCTAATATGGTATTTTGGGTGGAGCTGTGAAACTGGAAAAAGACATTGGGTAAGAACTGTGGAAATCCGAACAAACTAATGTATCAATATTGGTTCCTTAGTTGTGACAAATGTACTAAGGCAATGTAACATGTTAGCAATGGGGAAAACTCTCTACTATCTTCACAACTTTTTAAAATTTTTTATTTAATTAATTAATTTTTTGGAAGATTTTATTTATTCATTTGACAGAGAGACACACAGTGAGAGAGGGAACACAAGCAGTGGGAGTGGAAAGAGAGAACCAGGCTCCCCACCAAGCAGGGAACCCTATGTGGGGCTTGATCCCAGGACCCCAGGATCATGACCTGAGCTGAAGGCGGACGCTTTAACGACTGAGCCACCCAGGTGCCCCTTCACAACTTTTTTAAAAGTAGGCTCCATGCCTACCGTGGGGCTTGAACCTACAACCCTGAGATCAAGAGTCACATGCTCTAGTGGCTGAGTCAGCCAGGAGCCCCTATCTTCACAACTTTTATATAGATCTGAAACTATTCTAAAATGAAAGTTTTAATTTTTTTAACATCTATTTTTTTGAGATTTTATTTTTTTAAAGATTTTTCTTTAAATTTATTTACTTATTTACAGAGAGAGAGAGCACAAATAGGCAGAGAGGCAGGCAGAGGGAGAGGGAGAAGCTGACTCCCCACTGAGCAGGGAGCCTGACGTGGGGCTCCAACCCAGGACCCTTGGGATCATACTTGAGCTGAAGACAGAGGCTTAACCGACTGAGCCACCCAGGTGCCCCAAGATTTTATTTTTAAGTAATCTCTACACTCAATGTGGGGCTCGAACTTACAACCCTGAGATCAAGAGTCACACGGTCCACTGATGGAGCCAGACAGGTATCCCTCAAATTTTTTTTTTTTTTTT